>NW_019943867.1:137905-146750 GCF_002910315.2 Salvelinus sp. IW2-2015
TTTGCCCTCTCAATATTATTTCAATTTTAACACAGACACTTATACGGTCCACCTTTAATGAGCCACCTGGATGGATAACCTGAGGTGATGTCCACAGGCAGGAGATGAATGATGTTTGGGCTGGTGTGACTACGTCAACATGAGCTACAGTGGAAAACTTAATGACTCCCCTAACCAACTCCCTGAGAAGCTACTGGGGGTGACAGGCAGAGGAGATCTACAGTAAATACTGAGAAAAACCCTCATAGCATTGCTCAAGTGATGACGGATTATGCTAGAAATACTGATACGATAGGTTAAGGACGTCGTCAGAGCATTATGTATTTAACCCTTTGTCAGCATCAACACTGTGTTTTGGTCCAGGCACCACCTCACTTTGCGTCTATGCTTGCCTCAGCTTAGTGGCTTATAGCTAAGCACAATTTTTCATATGCACTTAATGCACTGTGAAAACACAAATATAATGGTGATTAATGTTAAAATAAATATTTTCAAACATGTTACATAGTAAGCTACCATATCAAAATCTGCTCATAAACAGTGTATAATTCCACATCCTGTTATTGAATGACATTATTGTAAGTACACTAAACTCACCTTGTCCCATTTCATTCCCTCCTTCTTGTGTTCCAGAACTAAATGGACTCATTGTTCAGCAGAACACAAGCAGCAAAGAGAAATGACAGCTTTCTGTTTCATATGTTTCTCCCAAATATAATTGAACAAAGGTGTTTCCCTCCTTTTTGGAACTTCAATGGCTTGTTTTATGAGAAAATGAAAAACTGTGGGGTCAAACTCGGAGAGAGATGTTTCTGTCTGTCAAGCCGATCTGTGCGAGAACAAACCTACACATTCTTTGTTCGGATTCTGAATGCATCTCAGATAGAAACAGGCTGGTCCTTTGATGTTCCTGAAATACTGCACTGTTCTTTCCACAGTAAAGATGACAAATGGAAAGAAAGCTCTCTGGGCAATGTCATACTAACAGACAGTCACTGCATTTCAAGATGGAGTTTTTATTTTGAGTGGATAAAAGTGAGAATTTAGTAAAGTTGAGGCCGTTTATACAGATATAAAACAATGCATCATGCAAGCAAGCACACACACACAGGCATGCTCGCTAACACACACGCTCACATGGTCACAAGCACACACGCTCATCTGCTCGCGCGCACATACACACACACACACACACACAACACACACACACACACACACACACACACACACTGAAACCTATAATTACACAGCGAAAGTCTCAGCATTGAATGTGCTGACTGCTGACATCATGCAGTGTAATGTAACTGCTCTCTCCCTCCACACTGGTTTTCATCAGCACCTTATTAAGACTGTTTCAGACCTCAGCCAGAGTAATACCAGGCCTATTGGACCTGATGGACAACAGACAGAGAGCATTGTTCTACTAAAGCTCCCAGCTGGACTAGGCCTAAAGAACAGCAGGTTGACAGGTTAGGGAAATATTCGAGAGAAGTGCACACATAGTAGCCTACCTCTTACAGTACTTTAAACTTGTTCCACTTTGGAAACACACACCCATTCATGGCAACCCACCATGCTCCTTGGCCAATGCTTGTAAAATGCTCTATTCTGCTTGTACGTTTTGTCATCATTCGTTCTTTAGGCTATGCATTCGGCAAATGTATGTTTTTCTCATATAAAAAAAAAACTATCAATGATTGCTCGATTCTGATCTATCCTTCAGCATCACTGAAGTTTACCATTTGCACAAACTGATTTGACTCGTGACAAAATAATTCCATGTGGTATGTGGATTCTAACTCTTTGTTCCACCTGTAACCCAACACCTGAGAATGTTAAGAAGTCCTGCTCTCCCTCCATTTCCAAATGGCACAAACTGTAAAACAACTTTGCTTCTCTCTCCTCTGTTTGGGAATATGGGTGCAGTGTGAGTCTAGGCACTTAGACCTAGTCACTCCGGTATAATACTCATTTATACACCAAGATACATAGACTGCCTGTATAATCAATCGTTCAAAGAAATCAAGTATATAATACAGTATCAGATATACTATACCGTAAAATCCTTTCACTGGAGGGTCCGGTGAGAACAACTCTGATAATAGTTTACCATAGAGAGTGTTACCAGTCCATTACACATGGACCTGGCTTTGGGCGAGTCAGAGTCAGGTGAACTGGCTGCCCTCTAGACAACTGAAATAGTAAAACTGGTTTGATCTAATAGTTCAGAGGTCAAGGTCAGGGTCAGCAGACCCCTCCGGCCCTCCCTGGTGTGGACTCATGGAAGCCGACACTCGGACGAAGGGCCCGGCCAATCACAGAGCAGCCATCAATGACTCTGTTTGGAAACTTGTGCCTTTCCTGCTCCACTCAGAATGAGTAATGAAAGCAAATGTCACAAGTGGCATTCCAAAACATCCAATAGTGAACAATGCGATTTCTAAATTAACACAAATGATCAATTGTAGGGGCTAGTATACATGGGTTCCCAGGTCTAAGTCAGTCCCTGATTAAGTGGAACAGTGAAAGGATGCAGTGGAGCCTGGTGTCCCAGGTCTAAATCAGTCCCTGATTAAGAGTGGAACAGTGAAAGGATGCAGTGGAGCCTGGTGTCCCAGGCCTAAATCAGTCCCTGATTAGAGTGGAACAGTGAAAGGATGCAGTGGAGCCTGGTGTCCCAGGTTAAATCAGTCCCTGATTAGAGTGGAACAGTGAAAGGATGCAGTGGAGCTGGTGTCCAGGTCTAAATCAGTCCCTGATTAGAGGGGAACAGTGAAAGGATGCAGTGGAGCCTGGTGTCCCAGGTCTAAATCAGTCCCTGGTTAGAGTGGAACATGAAAGGATGCAGTGGAGCCTGGTGTCCCAGGTCTAAATCAGTCCCGGTTAGAGTGGAACAATGAAAGGATGCAGTGGAGCCTGGTGTCCCAGGTCTAAATCAGTCCCTGATTAGAGTGGAACAGTGAAAGGATGCAGTGGAGCCTGGTGTCCCAGGTCTAAATCAGTCCCTGATTAGAGGGAACAGTGAAAGGATGCAGTGGAGCCTGGTGTCCCAGGTCTAAGTCAGTCCCTGGTTAGAGGGGAACAGTGAAAGGATGCAGTGGAGCCTGGTGTCCCAGGTCTAAGTCAGTCCCTGATTAGAGAGTGGAACCTGGTGTCCCAGGTCTAAGTCAGTCCCTGATTAGAGTGGAGCCTGGTGTCCCAGGTCTAAATCAGTCCCTGGTTAGAGTGGAACAGTGAAAGGATGCAGTGGAGCCTGGTGTCCCAGGTCTAAGTCAGTCCCTGATTAGAGTGGAACAGTGAAAGGATGCAGCTTTGAGCTCCAGAGTTTGAAGGTTATAGCCCCTCCTGGATTCTGCGAATGCAACTCTTTTTGCAACGATTTTTGCATAATCAACAATTTTCTGCATATTATGCGAGGGCTTGTAAATTTGACCAATCGCCGCAGTATTTCCTCAGAAAATCATTGCAATGTAATCGCATAAAACTGATCCATCACCGCAGTACAAAAATAGGGCTCACAATTTCAACCATCCACCACAGATTTCCAACATAATATGTTTCAATCAAGCCATACGTCAACAATTTCTTTTTGCCTCGTCAGCGCATTTTCATGACAAATTGGAACAAAATCATCGCATATTTCCGTGAAAAATGTCAGAATTGCTGCAGCAAAATTAAGCATTTTTATCTGCAAATATCACGAAAGATACCAGCGAAATCCTAGAGGGACTGGGGTACTGGTGCTGTAAAATTAATCTTAAAGGAGTTGTGGCAAAAAATGTTCTCTTGAATGAACCATAAAATAAATCCCAAGGAACAAGGATTTGAAGGGTCTGACCTATATCTGAGAAATATAAGAAAACTCTAGGGTGTACATTTATGCTATACATCTATCTTTCATTACTTTTATGGGTGCTAAAACTGGCTTCTCAAGGTTCTCTGCATCACGTAGACTTTATGATTTGCCATTTATTTATGTGTTATTTAATGGGGTTCTATGGGCTATAGCAGTAAAAGCCTAATTCAATGTTTCATCAAATCATTTGTACATATATTTTAGGGCGTTCACTTACTTACTGCTGTACAGTGTAGAGAAAAACAAGGGCCATTCAAGAGGGTGCTACGAAATGAATGTCAAAACGTTGTTGTCTTTGCTCTATGTCATTATAAATGACATATAATTAAACATTGGATTGTTCTCTACAATATTACTACCTTAATATACTTGTACTTGACAGTGTTGATGAAATAAGAACGTTAATTTGCTGTGACCGTTGCTAGTTTAGACTGCGCCGCTCTTGGTTTGTATCTCTTCCATATTTGCTGTTGTGAGGTGGTACCATTTCGAGGTGTTTTCCACTGGTTTGACCAATCAAAATCAGCTTGATACTTTTGTCATTTTCCCTCCAGATCCTTGGCTTTCAATGCCTATAACCGTGATCAATCTACYTTGAGAGGGACCGTTTCTATGGCGATTTAAAGGGAAAAACTCAGAAATACAAAATGGAAWCAGGAACAGGAGGATGGATATTGAAATTCAGTCTCATCTTTGGAAATAAATATACGTATATTTAGTTTTGTATTCAGCGGATTTCATTTAGAAAAAGKCCATGTTTTCACTCACAAACCTGCAGCCACTAGTTAGCTTGTCAGTTGACGTTCTAAGTTAGCTCCGTTCTGCCAGTGACCACTCGTTGATCATGTGAGGACGTTCCATTCACTCTAAACATACTAAATTCTCAGAGTAAATCATAGGTAACTTTTGAATCATATACGGTCGATACATGTGGACTTGGGCTGTTACGGTGACTGTATTACCGTCACACCAGCGGTCAGGATGGTCGATACATGTGGACTTGGGCTGTTACGGTGACTGTATTACCGTCACACCAGCGGTCAGGAGTCATGAAGGCTGTCAAATTCCACATGACCATTTAGTCATMGTAATTAGGCTTCTCCAAGCTCTGATGCTGCTGATGGTCATTAGTAGCCTACCAAACTGCCTAACTGCCTGGTACTCAGCACCTTATTGTCCCTCTAATCACTCTGACATCAATGTAAATGTGTTTGAAAATCTAATCAAACACTTCATGAGAGCCCATGAGCTCATGTTGCGCAACATTTCTGTAGGCTATGCAATTGCATGAGAACAGCTATCTATAGGCTTGGCCAACTGTATTATTGTGATGGTGTAGACTATATTACATTGATTTATTGTGATGGTGTAGACTATATTACATGGATCAACAACATCAAGCGGTGACCGTTCCTTAGTTCATGCTCTACAACATTCGCAGAGTACGACCCTGCCTCACACAGGAAGCGCCGCAGTCTAATCCAGGCACTGTCATCTCCCCCGTCTGGATTACTGCAAAACATCGCTGTTTGGCTGGGATCCCTGCCTGTGCGATTAAACCCTACACCTCATCCCAGAACGCCGCAGCCCGTCTGTGTTCAACCTTCCCAAGTTTCTCAACGTCACCCCGCTCTCCGCTCTCTCCACTGGCTTCAGTGGAAGCTCCATCCGCTATCAAGACCATGGTGCTTGCCTACGGAACTTGTGAGGCGGAACGCACCTCCGTACCTCAGGCTCTGATCAGGCCCTACACCCAAACAAGGGCACTGCGTTCAATCCACCTCTGGCCTGCTCGCCTCCCTACCTCTGAGGAATACAGCTCCCGCTCAGCCCAGTCAAAACTGTTCGCCTGCTTTCTGCCACCCCAATGGTGTTTTCCAGAACAAACTCCCCCACGACGCCAGGTCAGGCGAATCAATCACCACCTTCGGAACACCTGAAACCCCACCTCTTTAAGGAATACCTAGGATAGGATAAAATATCCTTCTAACCCCCCCCCCCCCCCCCTTAAGTAGATGCACTATGTAAAAGTGTTGTTCCACTGGACATCATAAGGTGATGCACCAACTGTAAGTCGCTCGGATAAGAGGTCGCTAAAGAACTAAATGTAAATGTAAATGTACACCATCACAAAAAATCAAATGTAATATAGTCTACACCATTCACAATAAATCCATGTATTATTGTCTACCACCATCACAATAAGATCAATTGTAATATAGCTACAACCATCACAATAAATCCATGGTAATATAGTCCACCATCACAATAAATCCAATGCTAAGTATAGTCTACACCCATCACAATAAAAATCCATGTAATATAGTCTACACCTCACAATAAATCCATGAAATTAGTCACACACACAATAATCAATGTAATTAATCTACCTACACCATCACAGATAAAATCAATGTAAATAGTCACCACCATCACAAAAATCAATTAATATAAGTCTACACCATCACAATAAATCCATGTAATATATCTACACCCACACAATAATCCATGTAATATATCTACACCCATTCACAATAAATCAGTGAATTATAATCTACCTACACCATCACAATAAATAAAGTAATATAGTCTACACCATCCAAAAATCCATGTAATATAGTCTACACCATCACAATAAACCATTAATATAGTTCTAACCATCACAATAAAATCAATGTAATATAAGTCTACCTACACTCAACAATAAAATAATGTAATATAGTCACACCATCACAATAAAATCAATGTAAATATCTACCTACACCATCACAATAAGATCCATGTAATATAGTCTACACCATCACAATAAATCATGTAATATAGTCTAAACCATCACAATTAAATCCAGTAATATAGTCTTACACCATCACAATAAATCAATGTAATAAATCTACCTACACATCACAATAAATACATGTAATACAAGTCACACGATCACAATAAATCAATGTTAATAAGTCTACACCATCCACAAAATCCATGTAATAATAGTCTACACCATCACATATAAATCCATTTAATATAGTCACACCATCACAATAAATTCAATGTAATATAGATCTACCATACACATCACAATAAAATCCATAAAAATATAGTCTACACCATCACAATAATCAATGTAATAATATCTTACACCATCACAATAAATCAATGTAATATAGTCTACACCATCACACATATAATCGCATGTAATATAGTCTACGACCATTTCCAAAAAATCCATGTAATATAGTCTACAACCATCACAATAAATCAATGAATATAATCTACCTACCCATCACAAATAAAATCCAGAAATAGTCCACACCATCACAATAAATCCATGTAATATAGTCTACACCATCACAATAAATCAATGAAATACTACACCATCACAATAAATCAATGTAATATAGTCTACACCATCACAAGTTAAATCAATTAATATAGTCTACCCATCACAATAAATCAATGTAATATAGTTACACCGATCCACAATAAATCAATTAATATAGTCCTACACCATCACAATAAATCAATGAATTTATATCTACACCATCCAATAAATCAATGTAATATATCTAACACCATCACAATTAAATCAATGTAATATAGTCTACACCATCACAATAATAATCAATTAATAGTCTACACCATCACAATAAATCAATGTAATATAGTCTACACCATCACAATAAATCAATGTAATTAGTCTACACCATCACACATAAAATCCATTAATATTTCTACCACCATCACAATAAATCCATGTAAATATATCTACCACCATCACAATAAAATCAATTAATAAATCTACACCATCACAAAAATCCATGTATTATAGTCACACCTCACAAACATCCATGTAATATAGTCTACACCACTCACAATAAATCAATGTAATATAGTTACACCATCCACAATAAATCCATATATAGTCACACCCATCACAATAAATTCCAATAAATAGTTACCATCACCAAAAATCCATGTAAGATATCACACCATCACAATAAATCAATGTAATATAATCCCTACACCATCACAATAAATCCATGTAGTATAGCTACACCTTACAAGACATCAGAATATAGTCTACACCATCACAATTAAATCAATGAATATTAATTATACCTACAACCATTCACAATAAATCAGTAATATATCTACCACCATCACAATAAATCCATGTAATATAGTCTACACCATCACAATAATTCCATGTAATATAGTCTATACCATCACAATAACATCCATGTAATATAGTCTACCACCATGCACAAAATCAATTAATATAATCTACCCTACACCATCACAATAAATCATGGAATATAGTCTACACCATCCCCCACAATAAATAATAGTAATATAGCTACACCATCACAATAAAATCAATGTTAAATATCTACACCATCACAATAAAATCAATGTAAATATAGTCTACACCATCCAATAAAGTCAATGTATATGCTACGTCTACCCATCACAATAAATCATGTAATATAGTCTACACCATCACAATAAATCATGTTATATAGTCTACAGCCATCACAATAATAATGTAATATATTATACACCAATCACAAATAAATCAATGCTAATATAGTCTACACCATTCACAATAAATCAGTAATAAGTACAACAATCACAATAATCCATTAAATAGTCTACACCTCACAATAAATCAATGTAATATAATCTAACCATCAACAAATAAATCCATGGATGATAGTCTACCACCTTCACAAGACATCCATGTAATATATCACACCATCACAATAAATCAATGTTAATATAGTCTAACCCACCACAGGTGTCAAACTCATTCCACGGCCATGTCTGCGGGTTTTCGCTCCTCCCTTGTACTTGATTGATTTGAATTACATCACAATAGTAGGAACTCCCCACACCTGTTGTCTAGGCTTTATAAAGAAAAACCCAAAAACCTGCACACTAGCCCTCCGTGGAATGAGTTTGGACACCCCTGCGTCTTACACCATCACAATA
>NW_019943868.1:0-8877 GCF_002910315.2 Salvelinus sp. IW2-2015
AACAAGTGCTTTGGGAACACAGGAGTGGATGGTTGCTGATAATGGGCCTCTGTCACGCCTACGTAGATATTCCAATAAAAATCAGCATTTCCAACTACAATAGTAATTTACCAACATAACAATGTCTACACGACTGTATTTCTGGATCAATTTGGTGTATTTAATGGACACAAATGTGCTTTTCTTCACAAAACAAGGGACATTTCTTCAAGTGCCCCTTCCAAAGCTTTTGAACGTGTGTATATTTTGTGTTGATTAATTATTGATTGCTATGCTAATTATACTATTATAAAAGGTTTGTCGTTAGATTTTCTCTTTTTGCCATTATGTTTGTTTAAAAAAGGGCATATGTATTCTGACTGGCTATAAAAAGAACATTAAAGTATCATAGGTCAATTCGCGCACTGATTTGTTGTATCTCACAAGAGTAATGGGATTCGATAAAGTACTGTAGTGTTCAGAGTGCTAAAGTGGCTGTCTAATACAAATAATAATTTTAGGTGAAATTGGTACTGTCGGTGAGCACGTTGTGTTAGCTAATCCAAGTTTATCGTTTTAAAAGGCTAATTGATCATTAGAAAACCCTTTTGCAATTATGTTACCAAAGCTGAAAACTGTTGTCTTGATTAAAGAAGCAATAAAACTAGCCTTCTTTAGACTAGTTGAGTATCTGGAGCATCAGCATTTGTGGGTTCGATTATAGCCAAAAATGGCTAGAAACAAAGAACTTTCTTCTGAAACTCGTCAGTCTATTCTTGTTCTGAGAAATGAAGAGTATTCCATGCGAGAAATTGCGATGAACCTGAAGATCTCATACAACGCTGTGTACTACTCCCTTCACAGAACAACGCAAACTGGCTGTAACCAGAATAGAAAGAGGAGTGGGAGGCCTGAGCAAGAGGACAAGTACATTAGAGTGTCTAGTTTGAGAAACAGACGCCTCACAAGTCCTCAACTGGCAGCTTCGTTAAAAAGAACACCAGTCTCAACGTCAACAGTTGCAAAGAAAAAGCCTTATCTCAGACTGGCCAATAAAAATCAAATATTAAGATGGGCAAAAGAACACAGACACTGGACAGAGGAACTCTGCCTAGAAGGCCTGCATCACGGAATCGCCTCTTCACTGTATTTCTGATCAGTTTGATGTTGTTTTAAGGGACAAAAAAATATGCTTTTCTTTCAAAAACAAGGACATTTCTAAGGGACCCCAAACTTTTGAATGGTAGTGTACATTATACAATTTACAAAAACATTGTCCGAATCTTACCTTCCACATCTCCATAGACCTGAAAGACAAGATAATTATCCCATGTTGAGTTCACCTGACTGGGTATGAGTATATTTCTGGTGTATACATAGCTGTAGTTGCCTGAGTCTTCTCTTGTAACATCAATATGGGTGAAAATAGCATCATCTTCACCTTTCTCCAGCGCCGCAATCCTTATCCCAACTCCATTCTTGCAAAGGTAAACATGAACCTTGTCCTCAGGTCCTCTGACGCCAGCAGTGCTACATTTAAAATCTACAGTCCCCCCTTCACTCACATTAGGTGGTCCATAGAGCTTTGTGGGGTAGATCTTTGCATGAAACAAAATACTCAATAACGGGTGAACCGTAACTTCTACGAAAAAAGAAAAAGCAGAATATTTAATTTAAGTGGTGTYACGGAACCCCCTGGAACTTTCATTGTGCACACCTGGCCCCTATTCCCACTGATCGTATTTATATATCTGTGCCCTTTGTTCACCATAGTGGTGTTGGTATTGTTACTATGTCCGTTGGTCGTGTGAGTACCTGTGCTGTGTGTTCGGTGCTTTCGTGCCCTTGTGGATTGCACAGATGGTTACGGGTCTCGTCCCGTGTGTTAATCATCGTGCGCTTCTGTTATTTATTCGAGGTACTCCTCGCTTTTTTGTTTGTGTTTCAACCCTGTGTTTTGTTACGTGTTTGGCCTTGTCCCCGTGCCTTTACACTGCACGCCGTAATTTGGGCTGAATAAAACCTCTATTTCGCATTCCTGCGCCTGTCTCCCAAATCATTCATGCCCACGAGACAAGTCTAAGTAAAAATTTGCCCATAAGTGTAAGCTGATTTAGTATCAAAAATGTAATTTGTGGTTTAATAGTATATGCTGTATTTTTGTGTCTGAAGAATAAATACTCAGACATCTAATTGATAAATTATGAATATGCACAGCAATCCACTATTATTTATAATCTTTACAAACATACACACACATTAACAAAAGTTTACTTTTTGTACACACAGCTGTAGATGCCGGAGGCTTCTTTTGTAACATCCTTCATGGTGAAACTGCTGTCATCTTCAGCTTCTTACAGAACAGTCATTCTTATCCCATCTCCATTCTTACAAAGGTAAACCTGRACCTCGACCCAGTGTTGTTCCAGGTCGACAGTGCTACATTTAAAATCTATGTTACCCCCTTCTCTCACCATGAATGTTATGACAACGAGCCTTGCAGGGTAGGTATCTGCATAGATCAGAATACTCAATAAGTGGATAACTTCCAAGAATAAAGTGGATGATAACAAGCTGTTGTTTGAAATAAAATGTTGTTTTTTTGTTTTCTGAGTACTGTAATATGGGTTTTGGTTAGATATAGATGTAGATACTATTGATTTTTAACAGATATACTTACCGTGTAAATTCAGATTTGTGCAAAGTTTGGATGCTGTACTACTTGAACAACGGATACTTGATTAAGTCCTGTTCTCTATAATTGTAGATGAGCTTTTAAGATACTAGAAACATAGATCATTTAAAAAAATGTTGCTCTTGATCATTTTCTATCACTCGAACAAGTAGAAAACATACTCACAGGTCACAAGCATGGGAGTCCTAATGCTGCCATTGATGTTACTGGCTGAGAATATTGTGAGCTTTAGGTTTGGGTTTCAGAGAAAACAATGTTGAATGTGCTCACAAATGTAGACTCACAACAGTAACCTGCACATTGTACGAATAAAAAACGCTATACTGATAACGTTCTCATATATCTGAGATGGATTCAGCATTACTTTTTGTAACAAAGTGTTCAATTCCTTAACGTTTCCAGTTTCAAGATGTAGGCGTTGGTCATTAGAAAATGAAGAGGTTCTGTATATTCATGATGCTTGATATGGCTAACTGATAACAATTTTCCAACATGTAGCTGTTGCACATGTGTGCCAAGTGTATAATAATTCTGTCTTGTCTAACTTCACTCCTTGCATGCTGTAGTGTAAATTGTAGTGAACATTATTGTTAAGTCCACATTATTGTCAAAGGTCCACATTGCGCGGGGTTCATTATGTTGATAACTGATACACTCAGCATTGCCATTTTCATGTTTTAACCTCATGCAACTAGTTGGCAGCTATTGAGGCTAGTGAATACAATGAAGTGGATCCCGCAATGGTTTCACAGTAAAGTTCAAAGGATATCAAATGCCCGACCCTCCAATTCCTATAATCATAAGACAGTACAACTAAGATTAGAGACGTTACATATGCTCTCTTGCAAACTCTATTGATATGATTGCCTATTTTTGTGGGATTCATTTGTGAAGTAGTGGAACTTGAATTGAGATGTTTTGAAAGGAAGACATTTTTCTAAGAGTACTACATCACTTGTTGGATACTATTGTTTGGAAATGTTTTCTAATTATGTATAAATGTGGTTTTTGTGAGCTTTTTATATAAGCTCAGTATCATAGGCCTGTGGAGTTTGGAACCAGCATTTTGAAAGTTAATAGGAGACTGTGTGTTTACACATTGGCAAAAGCTCTAAGTAACACTGTCACGCCTGCTCCTGCTCTCCCTCTCTGGCACTTCAAGGCGCCATGACTGCCTTCATTACGCTACACCTGTCACCATCATTACGCGCAGCTGCGCTCTGGACTTCACCTGGACTCGCATTACTTGTTGATTGCCACTCCTATATCTGTCTGTTTTCTTTGTTAATCCCTTGTGTCAGCATTAATGTCGTTGTTGGTTCCTGTCCAGAATTGCTGTCCTGTCCTCTTTCCATGTCCGTGGTTAAATTAAATGTTCACTCCTGTAACCTGCGTTCTCATCCCCAGCCATTTGTTTCCTTACAGTGGACTCCCATCAACCCTTACAAAGCCCTAGTAAAACAGGACTCAAAGATCGAATGTTGTTGAAAAAAATATAAAATCCAATTCAGTAGAGACCCAACCTACACGCGTTAGTCACTAACATATTGAATCCGCACAGCCTCTAGTCCTCTAACTGTAATATACATGTTATCAAGTGACGAGTATAGAAAGTCAAGGAAGATGATACAAGTAGTAACCCATGTAACTGATTTGAACAAATACATTACAATGTTTGGGTTGTGATTGTAATCAGCAACATCATATTATAGAAATTGTCCAAGGTCACTGCTTCCTAAATGCGTGCTGCAATTAGCGATCCATTTACCATAATCATTTGCTGTTTGTTAAATTCCATCACAATAACAATGCATGTGGCAGCACAGGTTCTCTCTTAAAAGTGATAGCCATTGTAATCATATGTATTTTCAGATCTCTTTTCTACTGATTATGTTGTGTGAAACAATCACATAGTTTATAAATAGCATCGTGCTGCGTCCAGCCAATCCACTCATGTAATTCCTGGTGTTCCATCCTCAGAAAAGTGTGTGTTAAATGTCAAATTTGTGAAACTGAGTTTAAATGTATTTGGCTAAGTGTATGTAAACTTCTGACTGTCAACTGTATGTATCCATATGTTCAATATTTTCTACAAGATAACATTATCCAGAGAGTAAAAAGTCCTTACCTCATCACTTGGATGGCAAAGTGAATTATCTCCTTTTTCTTGTGCTTCAGAGCAGTGATATTGGTTTTAGAGAACACACAGCTGTAATTCCACTCTGTTGCTAGTTCACGACGTCGTAATGAGGCAAGAGGACCAAGCGCGCAGCCGGAGAGAAATACATCTTCTTTTATTATTGAAGACAACAAAAACAAACAAACAGACGACCGTGAACTAATTCAAAACAAAATAGTGCTGACACTTAAACACATAGACAATTACCTGACAACAGCCCAATGCATGGCTGCCTTTAAAATATGGCTTCCCAAGTCAGAGACCAATGAATGACAGCTGTCTTGATTGAGAACGCATTTCAGGCACCATAAGACATACCTAGACACCTACACTCAACAACCCATACACTCTCATCCATAAACCCCCTAGAACACTTACAACCACCCAAGACAAGACAAATACACCAAACATCCCCTTCCACACCCTGACCTGAACAAAATTATTACCAGAAAAAAGATTACTAAGGCCAGGTTCGTGACAGCTAGTACACTTTCATGCAAGGTTGAAAAGGTATCATACTGTTTTCACATTTGTCCCACATACACTGCAACCCCATCCAAACTACAAGTAACACATGTACCACTTCTGTATTTAAACCCTTACCCCAAATGTTACTACATTTTACTACTAGGTCACATGTACTCCGTTATCTTTGTTTCTTGTCCATAATCTTTGCTGGACAAATGTCCTTAACTATATTTGAAAAAAGGAAAAGTAGTTGGCACATAGAACATATGCATATACAAGTATTTTTGTGTTTGCCAGTATTATTATGAAAATATCATTTTCCAAAATCCCAGTGGCTAGATGTGTCAAGCTTATAGAGAATCCCAAGATACTTGCAGCTTTAATGCTGCAAAAAGTGGCTCCTACAAGGTATTGGGGGGTGCCAAATATTCTGGGTAGGCCAGTTTGAATTAGCCTGTTCAGAGTCTTATTGTGGGGTAAAGCTGTTTAGAAGCCTCTTGACTCTAGACTTTGGCGCGTCCGGTACTTGCTTGCCATGCGGTAGCAGAAAAACAGCTATGACTAGGCGGATGGGATGTCCTTTGGACAATAAATAGCTTCCCCATACGACTCCGCCTGGTATAATAAGGTCCTGGATTGTTACCAGGAAGCCTGCCTCCCGGTGATGTGCCGTGGCCTTACAGACCGAAGAACAATATCAATAGTGAATATCACATAGCACACAACCATAGTGGGTAAGTATACTGTGTGATAACCTTCAGATATTCAAAGGAGAGAGAGTAGGACCAATGGCGGCAGGTGTGAAAAATACACTTTCCTTATTTAGAAGAAGAAAAACTAACAAAAACAAGCAAATTAGACGAACGTGAAAGCTATAAATGACTATAGTTGCAAAAACAATGCAACATAGACACAGACATAGATACAAATTACCACAAATGCATGATGCCTATGGCTGCCTTAAATATGGCTCCCCAATCAGATAAAGACAAATGAAAGACCATCCTGTATCTGATTGGAGAACACTCAGTGCAACCATAGACATACCCTAGAAACATACACTCAGAACATAGAAATACCTAAGGAATACATTCACTCAAACACAAACCATTACCTAAACCAACAACCCCTTTACCATATTAACCACCGCAAAACACAACATTCCCCTATGGTCACACCCTGACACAACTAAAATAATAAAGAAAACAAGAATACTAAAGGCCAGGGCGTGAAGTACCCCCCCAAAAGGTGCGGACTCGGCGCAAAACCTGACACATAAAGGGAGGGTCGGGTGGGCCTTAAATATGGCGCGGTTCGGTGTGCGGGAACGTGGCGCCTCACTCCTCATTGTCAATATCCGCTTCGTTGTCTCTGGTATGATTCCTGGCTGACTTTGGTCGGCTCTGGAAGATCCTGGCTTGGCTGGCGGCTTCGGAAGATCCTGGCTGGATGGTGGGACTCTGGCTGCTCATGGCCTGGCTGGCGACTCTTGGCTGCTCATGGCTTGGCTGGCGACTCTGGTCTGCTTCATGGCTTGCTGGCCGACTCTGGCTGCCTTCATGGCGGCTGGCGACTCTTGCTGCTCAATGCTGGCTGGCGACTCTGGCTGCTTCATGGCTGGCTGGCGACTCTGGCTGCTCAGATGGTCTGGCTTTGGCGACTCTGGCTGCTCATGGCTTTGTGCTGGCGACTCTGGCTTGCTCATGGCTGGCCTGGCGATCTGGCTGCTCATGGCTGGCTGGTCGACCTCTGGCTGCTCATTGGCTGGCTGGCGGCTCTTTGCCAAGATCCTGTCTGGTTGGCGGCTCTGCCTTAGATCCTGTCTGGTTGGCGGCTCTGGAGATCCTGTCTGGTTGGCGGCTTCTGGCGATCCTGTCTGGTTGGCGCTCTGGCAGATCCCTGTCTTGTTGGCGGCTTTCTTGGCAGATCCTGACTGACGAATGGTCTAGCGGCTCCTGACTGGACGAAACGGCTCTGATACGGCTTCGGCGAACATGACGGGCGGTCTCTAATGGCTCGGGACAGACGGATGGCTCAAGATTGGGCGCTTGGTAGCGGATGGCTCAGATGGCGCTTGGTAGACGGATTGGCTTCAGATGGGCGCTGGGTAAGACGGGATGGCTCAGAATGGCGCTGGGTATAGCAACTGGATTGGCTCAGATGGCGCTGGGCAAGACGGATTGGCTTCAGTGGCACTGGCAGACGGAATGGCTCAGATGCGCTGGGCAGACGGATGGCTCAAGATGGCACTGGGTAGATCGGATGGCTCAGATGGTGCTTGGCAGACGGGCAGTCTCTGGCGGCCTGTAGGCGCACTGTAGGCTGGTGCGTGGTGCCCGGATACTGGTGTAACGGGCTTGGGACACGCACCTGAAGGCTAGTGTGGCGGGAGAAGGAACAGGGCATACTGGACCTGGATACGCACACTTAGGCTAGTGCGTGGTTGCCGGAACTGGTGGTACGGGCTGGGGACGCATCTCAGGGCTAGTGCGGGGAGTCACAACAGGATGCAACGTAGGACTTCTGGAGACGCACAGGAGGCTTGGTGCGGTGGTGCCCGGAAATTGGTTGCTACCGGGCTGGAGACGCACCATAGGGGAGTGCGTGTGAGGAGGACAGGGCTCTTGGAGACACACTGGTGTTTGTTTGCTGGGGTGGGGGTATGGCTTTTGGAGTGCCTCCTTCTGGTTTGCCATGCTGTGGCCCCGGACAGTGTCCTCTCGCAGGTATGTCGGCGCCGGGGCTGCGTAGGCTGGTGGCCTGTATGCGGCCGAAGGAGAGCACTGGTAAGGTGCTAGATTGGGGCATTGAGGCCAGGTGCATGAAAGCCGGCTCAACAGCGGTCTGGTCCTCCAAAGTGGTCTCCTCGGGCCGGCAGTACATGGCACAGCTTACGCATGGTGGTGTCCCCGGTGTTCGCCCTATGATAGCCCGGTGCGTGGTTTATTGCACTGGGTGGGGGAGCATTCAAGTGGGTTAAGGTTTGGGGTCCAGGCTCGGTGGCTATCAGGGAGCCAGTACGCTGCACGGTGTGGTGGTATTTTTCGGCGGGCCACCTTCCCGCCCAGTGCTAGTTCCGCGTAGTGCTCAATCCCGCACAGGCTTCCAGGTTTGTGTCTCGAGACGCCCTGTTTCTCCTCCAAGACTGCTCTATTGTGGTGTCTCCATGGCCGTGGTAGCCAGCCAATTCCGGCACCCTGCGACAAGCCTCTCTGTGTGGTGTCTGCCAGAGTGCCTGTGCATCCTGTTTGTATGCTGCTTCCCCGGCACTAGCCCTGAGATGCGTGTTCCCCAGCCGTACACCAGTTCCCGGCATCGACGCCTAAGGCCTAGATGTGCGTATGCCAGGGTCGCAGTATGCCCTGTTCCGTTTCTCCCGCGACTAAGGCGCGCTTCAGTGTGCGTGTGCCCAGCCCGGTATGCCTAGGCAGTTCCTTGGCACGCTAAGCACAACGGCTCTGGACAGTTGCGTCTCTCAAGCTCGGCAGAGCTGCCCGTCTGCCAAGCACCGAGTCTTGGATGGCCATGCGTCTATCCCAGTTTGCCTTAGTCTGGT
>NW_019943868.1:13381-46793 GCF_002910315.2 Salvelinus sp. IW2-2015
CAACAGAGGGTAGGAAGCGAAGGAGAATCAGGAAAACAGGAGTTAGAACAGAGCAGAGAAACAGAGAGACAGGAGTAGGGAACAGAGTAGGACGAGGAGAGTAGAAGGCAGAGCAGGACAGAGCAGAAACAGAGGGAGAACAGAACAGAGTAGAACAGAGTAGGACAGAGCAGAACAGAGTAGAACAGAACAGAACAGAGTAGGACAGAGTAGGACAGAGTAGGACAGAGCAGAACAGAGCAGAACAGAGTAGAACAGAGCAGGACAGAGCAGAACAGAACAGAACAGAGCAGAACAGAGCAAAACAGAGCTGAGTAGAACAGAGCAGGAAGGAGATGTGTGTATCGTAGCCTGAGGCGATATCCTTAACATGACACGTTTGGTCAGAGTTGAATGTGACAATCAGGTTACCTCACATGATGAGAGATGACAGGACAATCCTCTTTGCTCTCACACAGTCTCTGCCTGGCTCAGTGACTCCAGATGGCTCTGAGACCTCCGGGTAGAACTGTCCCAAATGGCATCCTATTCTCTATGGGCCTTGATCAAAAAGAAGTGCACGACATAGGGAATAGGGTTCCACTTGTAACGTCCTTACTTCCAGGAACTCTTAACTAACTAACCTTGTTACTAATTCTCCCTCCTTCAGCGATGTTTGACACGGCATAAATGAACTTTTTACTGCAGTGGGTTAAATCAGGGTCACACAGAGTGTTTCTTTCTGAAACAAATCTACTTTTAAACAGGCGTATACACCTCACACACATGGTTATGGGCTTTAAAAAAAGAAGACATCTGTACCATGTCAGATATATAGTTGAAATGTAATTACATTTTTGAGTTTACATCCCAATATTACACTTTATATACATCACAGAAGATATAACAAAATCGTTTGACATAGAAACATTGGACTTTCGGCGTAATAAAAAATTTAATAAAAAAGTTTATTAATTATGAAAAATACTAATAACAATCCATTCATGAGGCCACCAGGTCATTTGACTGCAGAAAGGGCTCCACATGACATAACAGGGGACTCTGTATATAAGCAGCGTTGACATCTGTAGCCTTGTGCCACAGTGTAGCATGGAGCTTCCACCCGGCTGATCTGCGTTGTCATGGTCCTCCGGGCATTAGGTTGATGTAGAACTGTACGAGACATGCCTCACGTCTCTGTGGGGTCGTGGCTCATGGCAGGGCTGCACGCTGACTTGCCGTGACGTGGCAGTATTTTGACACTACCGCCTGGGTTAACACAGCTCACAGAGACTCTTAGGGACGTGGCAGTCATTTTAGACACTACCCCTGGGTTAACACAGCTCACAGAGACTCTAGGGACGTGGCAGTATTTAGACACTACCACCTGGGTTAACACAGCTCACAGAGACTCGTAGGGACGTCAGTATTTAGACACTACCACCTGGTAACACAGCTCACAGAGACTCTAGGACGTGGGCAGTATTTAGACACACACCTGGGTTAACACAGCTCACAGAGACTCTAGGGAACGTGGCAGTATTTAGGACACTACACCACCTGGGTTAACACAGCTCACAGAGACTCTAGGACGGTGGCAGTATTTAGGGACACTACCACCTGGGTAACACAGCTCACAGAGGACTCTAGGGACGTGCAGTATTTAGACACATACCACCTGGTTAACACAGCTCACAGAGGACTCTAGGGACGTGGCAGTATTTAGCAACTACCCACCTGCGTTAACACAGCTCACAGAGACTCTTAGGGACGTGGCAGTTATTTAGACATCCACCTGGGTCTAAAACAGCTCACAAGAGACTCTAGGACGTGGCAGTATTTAGACACTACCCACCTGTTAACACAAGCTCACAGAGACTCTAGGACGTGGCAGTATTTAGACACTACCACCTGGTTATAACACAGCTCACAGAGACTTCGAGGACGACCGCGACAGTATTTAGACACTACCACCTGGGTTAACACAGGCTCACAGTAGCGACTCTAGGACCTGGCAGTATTTAGACACTACCACCTGGGTTAACACAGCTCACAGAGACTCTAGGACGTGGCAGTATTTTAGACACTTACCGCCTGGGTTAAGCACAGCTCACAGAGACTCTAGGGACGTGGCAGATTTTAGACACTACCACCAGGTTAACACAGCTCACAGAGACTCTAGGGACCTGGCAGTATTTAGACACTACCACCTGGGTTAACACAGGCTCACAGAGACTCTAGGGATAAAAACTGTTAGGCGGAGATGAAGGTAGATTATTAGTTTGCCATCAACTGTAATATGAATAAGAAATGTTAAGTTATGCCAAAAATAATTGACCTTTGTTTAACCACCTGAGTTAAAAAGTAACCCCTCTCTTGTCTCCTCCTCTATTCTCCTGCCTCCGCCTTCTCCCTCCCTAGTGCCAGTCAGGTATCTCCCTAGGTTGCCAGTCAGGTATCTCCCTAGTGCCAATCAAAGGTATCTCCCTAGTGCCAGTCAGTATCTCACTAGTGCCAGTCAGGTATCTCCCTAGGTGCCAGTCAGGTATCTCCTACTGGCCAGTCAGGTATCTCCTAGATGCCAGTCAGGTATCTCCTAGGCGCAGTCAGGTATCTCCCTAGTGTCAGTCCCTCAGAGTATCCCCTAGTGTCAGTCAGGTATCTCCCTGGGTGTCTGTCAGGTATCTCCCTAGGTGCCAGTCAGGTATCTCCCTAGGTGCCAGTCAGGTATCTCCCTGGGTGTCAGTCAGGTATCTCCCTAGGTGCCAGTCAGGTATCCCTAGGTGCCAGTCAGGTATCTCCCTAGGTGCCCAGTCAGGTGCTACCCTAGGTGCCAGTCAGGTATCTCCCTAGTGCCAGTCAGTATCTCCTAGGTGCCAGTCAGGTGTCTCCCTAGGTGCCAGTCAGGTATCTCCCCTAGGGCCAGTCAGGGTCTCCCTAGATGCCAGTACGTATCTCCCTAGGTGCCAGTCAGGTATCTCCCTAGTGCCAGTCAGGTATCTCCCTAGGTGCCAGTCAGGTATCTCCCTAGGTGCCAGTCAGGTATCTCCCTAGGTGCCAGTCAGTATCTCCCTAGGTGCCAGTCAGGTATCTCCCTAGGTGCCAGTCAGGTGTCTCCCTAGGTGCCAGTCAGGTATCTCCCTAGGTGCCAGTCAGGTATCTCCCTAGGTGCCAGTCAGGTCATCTCCCTGAGTGTCAGTTCAGGTATCTCCTAGGTGCCAGTCAGGTATCTCCCTAGGTGCCAGTCAGGTATCTCCACTGGGTGTTCAGTCAGGTTATCTTCCCTAGGTGCCAGTCAGGTGTCTCCCTAGGTGCCAGTCAGGTATCCCCTAGTGCCAGTCAGGTATCTCCCTCGTCGACAAGGTATCTCTCCCTAGGTGCCAGTCAGTGTCTCCCTAAGGTGCCAGTCAGGTATCTCCCTAGGGCAGTCAGGTATCTCCCTAGTGCCAGTCAGGTATCTCCCTAGGTGCCAGTCAGGTATCTCCCTAGGTGCCAGTCAGGTAATCTCCCTAGTGCCAGTCAAGGTATCTCCCTAGGTGCCAGTCAGGTATTTCCCTAGTATGCCAGTCCAGGTATCTCCCTAGGTGCCAGTCAGGTATCTCCCTAGGTGCCAGTCAGGTATCTCCCTAGGTGCCATCAGTGTCTCCCTAGGTGCCAGCTCAGGTATCTCCCTAGGTCCAGTCTAGGTATCTTCCCTAGGTGCCAGTCAGGGTATCTCCCTAGGTGCCAGTCAGGTATCTCCCTAGTGCCAGTCAGGTATCTCCCTAGTGCCAGTCAGCGTATCTCCCTAGGTGCCAGTCAGGTATCTCCCTAGGTGCCAGCTCAGGTGTCTCCCTAGGTGCCAGTCAGGTATCTCCCTAGGTGCCAGTCAGGTATCTCCCTAGGTGCCAGTCAGGTATCTCCCTGGGTGTCAGTCAGGTATCTCCCTAGTGCCAGTCAGGTATCTCCCTAGGTGCCAGTCAGGTATCTCCCTGGGTGTCAGTCAGGTATTCTCCCTAGGTGCCAGTCAGGTAGTCTCCCTAGGTGCCAGTCAGGTATCTCCCTAGGTGCCAGTCAGGTATCTCCCTAGGTGCCAGTCAGTATCTCCCTAGGTGCCAGTCAGGTGTCTCCCTAGGTGCCAGTCAGTATCTCCCTAGTGTCAGTCAGGTATCTCCCTAGGTGCCAGTCAGGTATCTCCCTAGGTCCAGTCAGTATTCTCCCTAGTAGTGCCAGTCAGGTATCTCCCTAGTGCCAGCAGTATCTCCCTAGGTGCCAGTCAGGTATCTCCCTAGGTGACCAGTCAGGTATCTCCCTAGGTGCCAGTCAGGTATCTCCCTAGGTGCCAGTCAGGTATCTCCCTAGGTGCCAGTCAGGTGTCTCCCTAGCTCCAAACTGAGCCAATGCAGTATGCCGATCCACACACTGCACTGAAGGCATTGAACAGTGAAACGAAATACAGACTCTTCTCTGTTTACCATTAGATACATTTTAATGATTGCTTGAGTGAGCTTCTACTAATCAAGCTCTATAAATCACAAGAGGCCCCGGCAGCATCCCAAATGGGACCCGATTCTCTATAAAGTGCACTGCTTTTGACAAGGGCCCATAGAGTTCTATGAAGTAGGGTACCATTTGGGGGGAGACACACTGTCTGTGGAAGGAACGACTGCACAAACAACAGAGCTGTGTTGCGAAGCGTAGCTGGAGCAGAAAGGGATTTGACTGTTGAGCAGAAAATGCACTGTACTGTACTCCTACAGGCATTGGATGACAAAACATGTCTGGGAAATTCTTCAGCAGCCGCAGTCATGTCCTGGGATAACTCTAGATAATTCCAGATGACTCCAGATGACTCCAGAGGACTCCAGAGGACTCCAGATGACTCCAGATGACTCTAGATGACTCTAGAAACTCTAGATAATTCTAGATAATTCTAGATAATTATGGAGGTATTACGTTGTTTGCTTACAGCAAGAAAGACATGCTAACATTAGACAGAGAAATATCACCTGATCAGAGAGTGTGGTTAGGAACATGCTTGTTAATTCTAGATAATTCTAGATAACTCTAGATGACTCTAGATGACTCTAGATGACTCTAGATGACTCTAGATGACTCTAGATAACTCTAGCTAATTCTAGATAATTCTAGATAACTCTAGATAATTCTAGATAATTATAGATAACTCCAGATAATTCTAGATAACTCTAGATAACTCTAGATTTGTAGTATCCTTAAAGGCTTCTTAGAATTACGACTCATGAGACTTACGTACGGTTTAGTCTTTAATTGTAACTTAGATTTTACACTATCTTATGCACCTGGCTTAAAACTACCTGAAGCTTTCTTAATCATAGTTAAATAGGCAGACCTAGGAAATAGCTACGGATAGCGGGAAGCAAACCCCCGTCTTGAGTCAATACTGCCATCTATTGGTAAACATAATATACCAGGTTACTACAAGATTACTTTAGATAACACCAGATAACTCTAGATGACTCAAGATAATTCTAAATCAAATCAAATCAAATTTTATTAGTCACATACACAAATGGTTAGCAGATGTTAATGCGAGTGTAGCGAAATGCTTGTGCTTCTAGTTCCGACAATGCAGTAATAACCAACAAGTAATCTAACCTAACAATTCCACAACTACTACCTTATACACACACAAGTTGAAGGGATAAAGAATATGTACATAAAGATATATGAATGAGTGTGGTACAGAACGGCATAGGCAAGATGCAGTAGATGGTATAGAGTACGGTATATACATATGAGATGAGTACTGTAGGGTATGTAAACATAAAGTGGCATAGTTTAAAGTGGCTAGTGGTACATGTATTACATAAAGATGGCAAGATGCAGTAGATGATATAGAGTACAGTATATACATATGAGATGGGTAATGTAGGGTATGTAAACATTATATTAAGTGCATTGTTTAAAGTGGCTATGGTACATTTTTACATAATTTCCATCAATTCCCATTTTAAAGTGGCTGGAGTTGAGTCAGTATGTTGGCAGCGGCCGCTAAATGTTAGTGGTGGCTGTTTAACAGTCTGATGGCCTTGAGATAGAAGCTGTTTTTCAGTCTCTCGGTCCCTGCTTTGATGCACCTGTACTGACCTCGCCTTCTGGATGATAGCGGGGTGAACAGGCAGTGGCTTGGGTGGTTGTTGTCCTTGATGATCTTTATGGCCTTCCTGTGACATCGGGTGGTGTAGGTGTCCTGGAGGGCAGGTAGTTTGCCCCCGTGGTGCGTTCTGCAGACCTCACTACCCTCTGGAGAGCCTTACGGTTGTTGGCGGAGCAGTTGCCGTACCAGGCGGTGATACAGCCCGACAGGATGCTCTCGATTGTGCATCTGTAGAAGTTTGTGAGTGCTTTTGGTGACAAGCCGAATTTCTTCAGCCTCCTGAGGTTGAAGAGGCGCTGCTGCCCTTCTTCACGACGCTGTCTGTGTGGGTGGACCAATCAGTTTTGTCCGTGATGTGTACACCGAGGAACTTAAAACTTTCCACCTTCTCCACTACTGACCCGTCGATGTGGATAGGGGGGTGCTCCCTCTGCTGTTTCCTGAAGTCCACAATCATCTCCTTTGTTTTGTTGACGTTGAGTGTGAGGTTATTTTCCTGACACCACACTCCGAGGGCCCTCACCTCCTCCCTTAGGCCGTCTCGTCGTTGTTGGTAATCAAGCCTACCACTGTAGTGTCATCCGCAAACTTGATGATTGAGTTGGAGGCGTGCATGGCCACGCAGTCGTGGGTGAACAGGGAGTACAGGAGAGGGCTCAGAACGCACCCTTGTGGGCCCAGTGTTGAGGATCAGCGGGGTGGAGATGTTGTTACCTACCCTCACCACCTGGGGGCGGCCCGTCAGGAAGTCCAGGACCCAGTTGCACAGGGCGGGGTCGAGACCAGGGTCTCGAGCTTGATGACGAGTTTGGAGGGTACTATGGTGTTAAATGCTGAGCTGTAATCGATGAACAGCATTCTCACATGGTATTCCTCTTGTCCAGATGGGTTAGGGCAGTGTGCAGTGTGGTTGCGATTGCGTCGTCTGTGTACCTATTGGGTCGGTAAGCAAATTGGAGGGTCTAGGGTGTCCGGTAGGTGGAGGTGATATGGTCCTTGACTAGTCTCTCAAAGCACTTCATGATGACGGAAGTGAGTGCTACGGGGCGGTAGTCGTTTAGCTCAGTTACCTTAGCTTTCTTGGGAACAGGAACAATGGTGGCCCTCTGAAGCATGTGGGAACAGCAGACTGGGATAAGGATTGATTGAATATGTCCGTAAACACCACAGCCAGCTGGTCGCGCATGCTCTAGGACGCGGCTGGGAATGCCGTCTGGGCCTGCAGCCTTGCGAGGGTTAACACGTTTAAATGTTTTACTCACCTCGGCTGCAGTGAAGGAGAGCCCGCAGGTTTTGGCAGGGGCCGTGTCAGTGGCACTGTATTGTCCTCAAAGCAGGCAAAAAAGTTGTTTAGCCTGTCTGGGAGCAAGACATCCTGGTCCCGACGGGGCTGGTTTTCTTTTTGTAATCCGTGATTGACTGTAGACCCTGCCACATACCTCTTGTGTCTGAGCTGTGAATTGCGACTCGATTTTGTCTCTGTACTGGGACTTAGCCTGTTTGATTGCCTTGCGGAGAGAATAGCTACACTGTTTGTATTCGGTCATGCTCCGGTCACCTTGCCCTGGTTAAAAGCAGTGGTTCGCGCTTTCAGTTTCACGCGAATGCTCGTCAATCCACGGTTTCTGGTTTGGGAATTTTTAATCGTTGCTGTGGGTACGACATCGTCAATGCACTTCCTAATGAACTCGCTCACCGAATCAGCATATCGTCAATATTGTTGTTGGACGCAATGCGGAACATATTCCAATCCGCGTGATCGAAGCAGTCTTGAAGCGTGGAATCAGATTGGTCGGACCAGCGTTGAACAGACCTGAGCGCGGAGCTGTTGTTGTTAGTTTCTGTTTGTAGGCTGGAATCAACCAAAGAGTCGTGGTCAGCTTTTCCGAAAGGGGGCGGGGGAGGGCCTTATATGCGTCGCGGAAATTAGTATAACAATGATCTAGGGTTTTTCCAGCCCTGGTAGCACAATCGATATGCTGATAGAATTTAGGGAGTTTTGTTTTTAGATTAGCCTTGTTAAAATCCCCAGCTACGATGAATGCAGCCTCAGGGTGTGTGGTTTCCAGTTTACAAAGAGTCAGATAAAGTTCGTCAGGGCCATCGATGTGTCTGCTTGGGGGGGAATATATACGGCTGTGATTATGATTGAAGAGAATTCCCTTGGTAGATAATGCGGTCGACATTTGATTGTGAGGAGTTCTAGATCAGGTGAACAGAATGACTTGAGTTCCGTGTGTGTTGTTATGATGATCACACCACGTCTCGTTAATCATAAGGCATACCCCCCCGCCCTCTCTTCTTACCAGAAAGATGTTTGTTTCTGTCGGCGCGATGCATGAAGAAACCAGCTGCTGCACCGACTCCGTTAGCGTCCTTGAGTTAGCCATGTTTTCGTGAAGCAGAGCACGTTGCAATCCCTGATGTCTCTCTGGAATGCTACCCGTGCTCGGATTTCATCAACCTTATTGTCAAGAGACTGGACATTGGCGAGTAGTATGCTAGGGAGTGGAGCGCGATGTGCCCGTCTCCGAAGCCTGGCCAGGAGACCGCCTCGTTTGCCCCTTTTTCGGCGTCGCACAGGGTCGCCGGCTGGGATCAGATCCATTGTATTGGGTGGAAGGCAAAACACTGGATCCGTTTCGGGAAAGTCATATTCCTGGTAGGAACGATGATGAGTTGACGTTAATCGTATATTCAGTAGTTCCTCCCGACTGTATGTAATGAAACCTAAGATTACCTGGTACCGATGTAAGAAATAACACATAAAAAAACAAATACTGCATATTTTCCAAGGAACGCGAAGCGAGGCGGCCATCTCGTTTCGGCGCCGGATGTATGAGAACTTGTTCTAGATATCTAGATAACTCTGATAGATATAGAATTATAGATAACTCTAGATAATTATAGATAACTCTAGATAATTATAGATAACTCTAGATAATTATAGATAACTCTAGATAATTATAGATAACTCTAGATAATTATAGATAACTCTAGATAATTATGAGATAACTCTAGATAATTATAGATAACTCTAGATAATTATAGATAACTCTAGATAATTATAGATAACTCTAGATAATATAGATAAACTCTAGATAACTCTAGATAACTCTAGATAATTATAGATAACTCTAGATAATTATAGATAACTCTAGATAATTATAGATAACTCTAGATAAATAGATAACTCTAGATAACTCTAGATAACTCTAGATAACTCAGATAACTCTAGATAATTATAATTAACTCATAGATAATTAAGATACTCTAGATAATTATAGATAACTCTACATAATGTATAAGTAACTCTAGATAATTATAGATAACTCTAGATAATATAGATAACTCTAGATAATTATAGATAACTCTAGATAATTATAGATAACTCTAATAATTAGATACTCTAGATAATTATAGATAACTCTAGATAATTATAGATAACTCTAGATAATTATAGATAAACTCTAGATAATTATAGATAACTCTAGATAATTATAGATAACTCTAAATAATTATAGATAACTCTAGATAATTATAGATAACTCTAGATAATTATAGATAACTCTAGATAATTATAGATAACTCTAGATAATTATATAACTCTAGATAAATTATAGATAAACTCTAGATAATTATAGATAACTCTAGATAATTATAGATAACTCTAGATAATTATAGATAACTCTAGATAATTATAGATAACTCTATAGATAATTATAGATAACTCTAGATAATTATAGATAACTCTAAATAATATAGATAACTCTAGATAATTATAGATAACTCTAGATAATTATAGATAACTCTAGATAATTATAGATAACTCTAGATAATTATTAGATAACTCTAGATAATTATAGATAACTCTAGATAATTATAGATAACTCTAGATAATTATAGATACTCTATAATTATAGATAATCTAGATAATAATAGATAACTCTAGATAATTATAGATAACTCTAGATAATTATAGATAACTCTAGATAATTATAGATAACTCTAGATAATTATAGATAACTCTAGATAATCTAGATAACTCTAGATAATTATAGATAACTCTAGATAATTATAGATAACTCTAGATAATTAGATAACTCTAGATAATTATAAGATAACTCTAGATAATTATTAGATAACTCTAGATAATTATAGATAACTCTAGATAATTATAGATAACTCTAGATAATATAGATAACTCTAGATAATTATAGATAACTCTAGATAATTATAGATAACTCTAGATAATTATAGATAACTCTAGATAATTATAAATCTCTAGATAATTATAGATAACTCTAGATAATTATAGATAACTCAGATTAATTATTAGATAACTCTAGATAATTATAGATAACTCTAGAAAATAGATAACTCTAGATAATTATAGATAACTCTAGATAATTATAGATAACTCTAGATAATTATAGATAACTCTAGATTATTATTATAGATAAACTCTAGATAATTATAGATAACTCTAGATAATTATAGATAACTCTAGATAATTATAGATAACTCTAGATAATTATAGAATAACTCTAGATAATTAGATAACTCTAGATAATTATAGATAACTCTAGATAATTATAGATAACTCTAAGATAATTATAGATAACTCTAGATAATTATAGATAACTCTAGATAATTATAGATAACTCTAGATAATTACTAGATAACTCTAGATAATTATAGATAACTCTAGATAATTATAGATAACTCTAGATAATTATAGATAACTCTAGATAATTATAGATAACTCTAGATAATTATAGATAACTCTAGATGACTCTAGATAACTCTAGATAACTGTAGATAACTCTAGATAATTCTAGATAACTCTAGATAATTCTAGAGGTTGGTACTGCGTTGTTTGGAGGAATTGGCTGCAGATCGAGACAGGGTAACACAGGAGAACAACATATGACCTTTCTGTGAATCACCATGGAGTCAGGCTGCTGTGATTTACTAGCTGAAGCCACATAACAAATGAAAAACATTGATCATTCTCAATGGCTCATGATCAGAGATGTGGTTTAGTAGCAGGTATGTTTGTAATACCTGGCATTAAGCGTAACATCTTTTTTTAAATTATTATTTTATTTCACCTTTATTTAACCAGGTAAGATAGTTGAGAACAAGTTCTCATTTTCAACTGCGACCTGGCCAAGATAAAGCAAAGCAGTTCGACACATACAACAACACAGAGTCACACATGGAGTAAACAAAACATACAGTCAATAATACAGTAGAAAAATAAGAAAAAAGTCTATATACAGTGAGTGCAAATGAGGTAAGATAAGGGGGTTAAGGCAATAAATAGGCCATGGTGGCGAAGTAATTACAATATAGCAATTAAACACTGGAATGGCAGATGTGCAGAAGATGAATGTGCAGTAGAAATACTGGGGTGCAAAGGAGCAAGATAAATAAATAAATACAGTATGGGGATGAGGTAGATAGCCCATCTGTAAACAGCCCATCTATGTACAGGTGCAGTGATCTGTGAGCTGCTCTGACAGCTGGTGCTTAAAGCTAGTGAGGGAGAAATGAGTCTCCAGCTTCAGTGATTTTTGCAGTTCGTTCCAGTCATTGGCAGCAGAGAACTGGAAGGAAAGGCAGCCAAAGGAGGTGTTGGCTTTGGGGATGACCAGTGAGATATACCTGCTGGAGCGCATGCTACGGGTAGGTGCTGCTATGGTGACCAGTGAGCTGAGATAAGGCAGAGCTTTACCTAGCAGAGACTTATAGATGACCTGGAGCCAGTGGGTCTGGCGAAGAATATGTAGTGAGGGCCAGCCAACGAGAGCATACAGGTCGCAGTGGTGGGTAGTATATGGGGCTTTGGTGACAAAACGGATGGCACTGTAATAGACTGCATCCAGTTTGCTGAGTAGAGTTTTTGAGGCTATTTTATAGATGACATCACCGAAGTCGAGGATCGGTAGGATAGTCAGTTTAATTAACGAGGGTATGTTTGGCAGCATGAGTGAAGGATGCTTTGTTGCGATATAGGAAGCCGATTCTAGATTAAATTTTGCTTAATGTGAATCTATAAGGAGAGTTTACAGTCTAACCAGAAACCTAGGTATTTGTAGTTGTCCACATATTCTAAGTCAGAACCGAGTAGTGATGTAGTGACTACTCTGGACGGGTGGCTAGGTGCGGGCAGCGATCGGTTGAAAAGCATGCATTTAGTTTAGCTTGCATTTAAGAGCAGTTGGAGGCCACGGAAGGAGTGTTGTATGGCATTGAAGCTCGTCTGGAGGTTTTTTAATTAGCACAGTGTCCAACGAAGGGCCGGAAGTATACAGAATGGTGTCGTCTGCGTAGAACACGTGGAATGTGTATTACAATGGACTCAGGCTGGAGTGCTTTCATACAAACTGGAACTGTGCTGTCGGTGGCCTTCATCTGAACCTTTTAGTTCACGTCTTTTCTTTTTCTGCGCAGAAAAAACACAGAATCCAATAAAGCGACCTCTGAGAAAGATCAATTATATATACAATTGACCCGATCCATCATACCTGTTAATTTGTATTTATAGCAGAATGTAGACGCCCCGGCTCCACACTCACACCCTGGAGACAGGTCAACACCGGGGACAGGTGTGTGTAACCATCTGTGAGAGCAAGAGGGTCAGTGCTCTCATCTCCCCAGAGGACTAAACTAACTGCCCCAGAGGACTAAACTAACTGCCCCAGAGGACTAAACTAACTGCCCCAGAGGACTAAACTAACTGCCCCAGGCGGACAAACTAATTGCCCAGAGAAACTAAACTTACTGCCCCAGAGAACTAAACTTACTGCCCCAGAGGACTAAAACTAAACTTACTGCCCCAGAGGACTAAACTAAACTTACTGCCCCAGAGGACTAAACTAACACTGCCCCAGAGGACTAAACTAACTGCCCCGAGGACTAAACTAACTGCCCAGAGGACTAGCTAAACTAACTGCCCAGAGGGCTAAAATAAACGAAACTGCCCCAGAGGGTAAACTAAACTAACTGCCCCAGAGGAACTAAACTAAACTAACTGCCCCAAGAGGGCTAAACTAAACGAACTGCCCAAGAGGACTAAACTAACTAACTGCCCCAGAGGACTAAACTAACTTCCCCAGAGGACTAAAACTAACTGCCAGAGACTAACACTGCCCAGAGGATAAACTAAACTAACTGCCCCAGAGGGCTAAACTAACTGCCGCCAGAGGGCTAAACTAACTGCCCCAGAGGAACTAAACTAACTGCCCCAGAGGACTAAACTAACTTGCCCCAGAGGACTAAACTAATAACTGCCCCAGAGGACTAAACTAAACTAACTGCCCCAGAGGGCTAAACTAAAACTAACTGCCCCAGAGGGCTAAACTAACTGCCCCAGAAGGACTAAACTAACTACCCCAGAGGACTAAACTAACTGCCCCAGAGGACTAAACTAACTGTAATCTGATATCAGTTACAGTAACTATAGTCTGATATTAGTTACAGTAACTGTAGTCTGATATCAGTTACAGTAACTATAGTCTGATATTAGTTACAGTAACTATAGTCTCATATTAGTTACTGTAACTATAGTCTGATATTAGTTACAGTAACTATAGTCTGATATTAGTTACAGTAACTGTAGTCTGATATTAGTTACAGTAACTGTAGTTCTGATATTAGTTAAGGTAACTATAGTCTGATATTAGTTACGTAACTTTAGTCTGATATTAGTTACGTAAGCTGTAGTTCTGATATTAGTTAAGGTAACTGTAGTCTGATATTAGTTACAGTAACTGTAGTCTGATATTAGATAAGGTAGCTATAGTCTGATATTAGTTACAATAACTATAGTCTGATATTAATTACAGTAACTATAGTCTGATATTGTTACAGTAACTATAGTCTGATATTAATTACAGTAACGTGTAGTCTGATATTAGTTACAGTAACTAAGTCGATATTAATTACAGTAACTATAGTCTGATATTAGTTACAGTAACTATAGTCTGAATATTAATTACAGTAACTATAGTCCTGATATTAGTTTACAGTAACTATAGTCTGATATTAATTTACAGTAACTGTAGTCCTGAGTCTATATTAGTTACAGTAACTATAGTCCTGATATTAGTTTACAGTACAGTAAACTGTAGTCTGATATTAGTTACAGTAACTATAGTCTGATATTAGTTACAGTAACTATAGTCTGATATTAGTTACAGTAACTATAGTCTGATATGAATTACAGTAACTATGCAAAATAGCTGTCTGAATATCAGCATAATAATATGTTTAACATGTCTCTGCTTCCCGTGGTCCATCAGGTTGTGCTTTACACACATTAACACTGAGACTATACTGACCCCTAGTGGTTGAAGCAAGAACTACCATCTCCCTCTCAGCAGATGTAAAGTGGTTCTATTTACATAGACAGTATGTTAAGAGGGATCAATTTGATCATTTATTCATTTGTCTTTCCAGATATATTTAAAGCCCCGTTTTAAGTGACAATGCCAAATCTAAACTCCGGATTGGTCTTTTGTAGGATGGAGGACTGTAAATGTGTCAGAAGTGATCTAGAGTTGTAATGTTATAAGGTTGCCACCCGGCACCAAACACATGAAGCTGACACTCCCCCATTGACCTGACGAGTCAACTATAGAGCTTATAGGTGACTTCAGCATGTCACTTCACCAAGTATGTTCTCTCTATTAGGACAGTCTGTGACTATAGCAGAGGAGGCTGATTCTCTGCTCTGATGAAACCAAGATTGAATACTTTGGCCTGAATAGGGATGGTGCCAGGAAGCCAGGAAACCTGGCACCATCCCTACGGTGAAGCACGGTGGTGGCAGCATCATGCTGTGGGGATGTTTTTCAGAGGTAGGGACTGAGAGACTAGTCAGGATCGAGGGAAAGATGAACGGAGCAAAGTACAGAAAGATCCTTGATGAACACCTGCTCCAGAGCGGGTGTTCACCACACCTCCACACCTGCACCTGGACCTCAGAATGGGGCGAAGGTTCACCCTCCAACAGGACAACGACCCTAAGCACACAGCCAAGACAATGCAGAACAAGTCTCTAAATGTCCTTGACTGGCCCAGCCGTGACCTGGACTTGAACCCAATCAAACATCACTGGAGAGACCTGAAAATAGCTGTGCAGCAACACTCCCTATCCAACCTGACAGAGCTTGAGAGGATCTGCAGAAAAGACTGGAAGCAACTCCCCAAATACAGATGTGCCAAGCTTGTAGCGTCATACCCAAGAAGACTGTAATCACTGCCAACGGTCTGAATACTTATGTAAATGTAATATTTCTGTTATCAAAAATGTCTGAAAAACTGTTTTTGCTTTGTCATTATGGGGTATTGTGATGTCATTATGGGGTATTGTGATGTCATTATGGGGTATTGTGATGTCATTATGGGGTATTGGGATGTCATTATGGGGTATTGTGTGCAGTTTGATGAGGGGGAAAAAAACAATTGAATCCATTTTAGAATAAGGCTGTAACGTAACAAAATGTGGGGAAAGTCAAGGGGTCTGAATACTTTCCGAATGCGCTTTATAGTGTATATATGCATTATCTAGATATACTTCCTACTGTATCTCTGCTTAACAAAAGGATTTATAGTTTTCCCACATATGCTAGTGTTGCGCTTGACGTAGACAGTTCCTAAAAAGGCTTACAGTAAAATACTGAGGAATGGATATTATGGCAGATGGCAGGTACATTGTCCAGTGTGTATATCAGAGATGATTGTTAAATCGCATTCAGCTCGTTCAAGCCTATAAGGTTAGAAAGACACACACACACACACACCCGCACGCACCCCCACACACACGCGCATCGCCGCACACCGCACCCGCACCCAGCGCGCACGCACAGACGCACAGCACCACGCACACACACACACACACACACACACACACACACACCACACACACACACACACACACACCACACAACACACACACACACCTGGGGAAGTTTCCAGTTGTGAGTGCAGGCAGCAGTGTGCTGATTGGTCTAGATATATCGTGATCCTCGCTATCTTCTCTTCCCCCGGGGATGATGGGGTCATGTGATGCATCATGGGAATGTCGATGGGTTTGTTAAGTTAAACGGTTTATATATGACTGGCGAATGTATAACGGTTTAAATGACATGCAGAAAACACAATGTAAGACACGCATTCATGTTACTGCGTGAATCGATTACCGCTGCAGGGAACGTTCACGTTTGCTCGTGAGATCAGGTGGCTCGCGAGGCTATGAATCAATACCCAAGTTGGCTGATGTTTCATAAACGTTTTCATGGAATAATCATCTCTGTAGTTTTATATTGCTGCCGTTGTAATTATTTAATTAATCAACATGAATTGAGCAGCTTCTGGTTCTATAAGATGGCTGTTGGGAGTACTGGAGGACTGAATGGCTGTAGGGGTTACTGGAGGACTGATGGCTGTTGGGTTCCTGGAGGACTGATGGCCATTGGATTACTGGAGGACTGATGGCTGTTGGGTTATCTGGAGGACTGAGTGGCTGTTGGGGGTACTGGAGGACAGATGGCTATTGGGATTACTGGAGGACTGATGGGCTGTTGGGGTTACTGGAGGACTGATGGCTGTTGGGGTACTGGAGGACAGATGGCTATTGGGATTACTGGAGCTTGATGGCTATGGGATACTGGAGGACTGATGGCTGTTGGGGTTACTGGAGAACTGATGGCTGTTGGGGGTACTGGAGGACTGATGCTTGTTGGGGTTATGGAGGACTGATGGCTTTGGGTTACTGGAGACTGAATGGCTGTTGGGGGGTGCTGGAGTACTGATGGCTGTAGGGGGTGCTGGAGGAACTGATGGCTGTTGGGGTTACTGGAGGACTGATGGCTGTTGGGATTACTGGAGGACTGATGGCTGTTGGGGGTGCTGGAGGACTGATGTCTGTAGGGGTTACTGGAGGACTGATGGCTGTAGGGATTACTGGAGGACTGATGGCTGTTGGGGGTACTGGAGGACTGATGGCTGTATTTGTTACGTTCGTTATATAGCCCTTGTTAGTTAATGTTGTGTGTTACATTTGACTTATATGTCCTTCGGGAGCCACCGTACCTGCCTCCTGTGATCTGGGCTCATGAAGGTGAGGAGAGTTGGAGGTAATACACCCTAGCAGTTTATAAACAATTTAGCTAGTCTAGTTCTTTCTACATAACACTATTCTCTCTTGAACGAAGTTCCTCGAGTTTCCGTAGCCTATCCTACACTGTCTAGGCTAAATGTCTGTGCTCAAAATCAACAAAGGTAGGCATAAAGTTATTGTTTTCAAATATATATTATTGTCACTGGCAGCTACACTTAAACACTAAATAGACACGTTTCAAACTTAACTATACATGTCACAATTATAGATGTAAACATGCACAAAGGCTAAAGGCAAGGGGAAAGGGGCCACAGTGGATGGCGAAAGACAGATTGCCGCCCCGCTCCGTGTGTCAGTGGGACCGGAGGGAGAGCGGACATGCTGACTTCTGCCCCTGGCTGAAAACCTTAGAAGACGCCGGGGGGGGGGGAGAGCCTGAGGGAGGCACTCAGAGGGAACAAAAGGTACATCTCTAACACTCAGAGGGACTTAGAACACTCGGAGGGACTTAGAACACTCAGAGGGACTTAGAACACTCAGAGGGACTTAGAACACTCAGAGGGACTCAGAACACTCAGAGGGACTTAGAACACTCAGAGGGACTCAGAACACTCAGAGGGACTCAGAACACTCAGAGGGACTCAGAACACTCAGAGGGACTCAGAACACNAGCCACCGTGCTTCTACACCTGCATTTGCTTGCTGTTTGGGGTTTTAGGCTGGGTTTCTGTACAGCACTTTGAGATATCAGCTGATGTAAGAAGGGCTTTATAAATACATTTGATTTGACAGCGGCTAAGACAGAGGTCCATAAACTATATTCTAATGTGGTCAGGGGCTTTATTGGCATGGGAAACATATGTTAACATTGCCAAAGCAAGTGAAGTAGATAATATACACAAGTGAAATAAACAATACAAATTAACAGTAAACATTACACATACAGAAGTTCCAAAAGAATAAAGACATTTCAACACTGTATATATACAGTGTTGTAACGACGTGCAAATAGTTAAAGTACAAAAGGGAAAATAAATAAGCATAAATATAGGTTGTATTTACAATGGTGTTTGTTCTTCACTGGTTGACCTTTTCTTGTGGCATGGTTTATCGAAATCGGGTTTGTTTTCGAATTCTTTGTGGGTCTGTGTAATCTGAGGGAAATATGTGTCTCTAATATTGTCATACATTTGGCAGGAGGTTAGGAAGTGCAGCTCAGTTTCCACCTCATTGCCAGGTCTGCCTACGGCGGCCTTTCTCAATAGCAAGGCTATGCTCACTGAGTCTGTACATAGTCAAAGCTTTCCTCAAGTTTGGGTCAGTCACAGTGGTCAGGTATTCTGCAACGGTGTACTCTCTGTTTAGGGCCAAATAGCATTCTAGTTTGCTCAGTTTTTTTGTTAATACTTTCCAATGTGTCAAGTAATTATCTTTTTGTTTTCTCATGATTTGGTTGGGTCTAATTGTGTTGCTGTCCTGGGGCTCTGTGGGGTCTGTTTGTGTTTGCGAACAGAGCCCCAGGACCAGCTTGCTTAGCGGACTCTTTTCCAGGTTCATCTCTCTGTAGGTGATGGCTTTGTTATGGAAGGTTTGGGAATCGCTTCCTTTAAGGTGGTTGTAGAATTGAACGGCTCTTTTCTGGATTTTGATAATTAGTGGGTAAACGGCCTGATTCTGCTCTGCATGCATTATTTGTTGTTCTACGTTGTACACTGAAGATATTTTTGCCGAATTCTGCATGCATAGTCTCAATTTAGTCTTTGTCCCATTTTGTGAATTCTTGGATGGTGAGCGGACCCCAGACCTCACAACCATAAAGGGCAATGGGTTCTATAACCGATTCAAGTATTTTTAGCCAGATCCTAATTGGTATGTCGAATTTTATGTTCCTTTTGATGGCATAGAAGGCCCTTCTTGCCTTGTCTCTCAGCTCGTTCACAGCTTTGTGGAAGTTACCTGTGGCGCTGACGTTTAGGCCAAGGTAGGTATAGTTTTTTGTGTTCTAGCAACTGTGTATAATGGAAGTTTATTTGTTTCATTGGCGACTGACCTTTTGAACAACCTTATTTTGTCTTAATGAGATTACTGTAGGGCCCGTCTGTCGGTCCAGGTTGTGGTCCAGTCTGTCAGGGTCCAGGTCTGTCAGCCCAGTCTGTCCAGCCAGGTCTGTTCAGGGCAGGTCTGCCGGCCCAGTCTTCGGGTCCGGTCTGTCAGGCCAGTCTTCAGCCGGTCTGTCGAGCCCGGGCGTCAGGCCAGTCTGTCAGGCCCGGTCTGCAGGCAGGTTCTGTCAGGGCCCCGGGTCTGTCAGGGCCCCAGGTCTGTCAGGGCCCCGGTCTGTCCTGGCCCCGGTCTGTCAGGGCCCCGGGCTGTCAGGGCCCCGGTCTGTCAGGGCCCAGGTCTGTCAGAATCTGTACAGAAGATCTAGGTGCTTCCATCACTCTCTCTCTCTTCCATCTCTGTCTCTCCTTTTCTCTCTCTCTCTTTTGCTCTCTCCTTCTCTCTCTCGTTCTCTCTCTCTCTATCCTTCTCTCTCTCTTTCTCTCTCTCCCTTCCATCACTCTCTCTCTCTTCCATTTCTGTCTCTCTCTGTCTTTCCATCATCTCTTATTTACGATACAAGAGCGTCTGTATAGTTAATAAATGGTTTTATCAAGACAAGCTAACAGTATATTGTGTCTGTGAAGGGAACCACGTTGTCACCCAGCACTGATGCAAACACATGACCCATTGTTCTGCATTACTTCAGGACCACTAATGGAACAAAGGGACCAGAGCATAACTGTTAAAACAAAGAGGATAAACACCCCACTGTTAACCCTGCTGGCTCGCCTGTGTCATTCATAGACATTGGTACAACCTTGTACAATTGATACTAATTGATATCAGGCTGTGGTCGTCTCTCTCTCAACCCAGCTCTCTCGATCTCCCTTCTTGCTCTCTCTGACTTCCTGCAGTTAGAGGTAATAGACCTGATTCCAACCAGAGCCCGTTTCTATATTCGATAACAAACACTTTACGCTAGTCACTGTTTATTACTCATAAATCAAGGACAAGTCAGTCATGGGAAAAATGACTCAGTCACGCCCTCTTGCCACTAGACCGTTTCCTGTCAACACTGACAGTGACAGAAATAATCCGTATATGTGGTTCATGCAGAAATAAGACACAGAGATTTAGTGTTGTCAACACTCAGAGGGACTCAGAACACTCAGAGGGACTTAGAACACTCAGTGGGACTCCACACTCAGGGGGACTCCACACTCAGAGGGACTCAACACGCAGAGGGACTCAACACGCAGAGGGACTCAACACGCAGAGGGACTTAGAACACTCAGAGGGACTTAGAACACTCAGAGGGACTAAACACTCAGAGGGACTCAACACTCAGAGGGACTCAACACTCAGAGGGACTCAGCACGAGGACTTAGAACACTCACAGGCCGACTCTCGAACCTCAGACGGGCTTAGAACCACTCAGGAGGGGACTCACACGCCAGAGGGACTCCAACACGCAGAAGGGAACTTAGAACCACTCAGAGGGAATTACGAACACTCAGAGGGATACACCCCAGAGGGACTCAACACTCAGACAGGGACTTCAACACTCCAGCAGGGACTTAGAACATCTCAGAGGGACTTAGAACACCTCAGAGGGACTTAGAACACTCAAGGGACTTAGAAACACTCAGCGGGGACATCAACACTCAGTAGGGAACTCCAACACTCAGAGGGACTTAGAACACTCAGAGGGACTTAGAAACTCAGAGGGACTCCACACTCACCGGGACCTTTAGAACCCACTCCCCAGAGGCGACCTTAGCAACACCCTCAGAGGGACTCACAACTCAGAGGGAACTCAAAACTCAGAGGGACCCTCTCAACACTCAGCAGGGACTCAACAACGTCACAGGCTTAGAACACCAGAGGGACTCCAACACGTCCAGAGGACTCAACACTCAGACGGACTCAGAACACTACGAGGAGATCGCCACACTCAGAGGACTCAACACTCAGAGGGACTCAACTAGAGGGACTTTAAACACTCAGAGGGACTCAGCAACACTCAGGGGCACTCAGAACAGCTCGGGGACTTAGAACACTAGAGGGACTTGTAGAACACCAGAGGACTCAGAACACTCAGAGGGACTTCCGAAACCCTCAGAGGGACATTAGAACACTCAAGAGGGACTTAGAACAACTCAGAGGGACTCACCACTCAGCGGGACTCCAACACTCAGAGGACTAGAAAGCACTCCAGAGTACCTCTAGAACATCTCTAGAGGGACTCCCACACTCCAGAGGGACTTAGAACACTCAGTAGGGACTTCAGAACACTCCAAGAGGGACTCACACTCCGAGGGAGTCAACACTCAGAGGGACTCAACAAGCTCAGCAGGGACTCACACCAGAGGATCTTAGAAGCACGTCAGAGGGACTCCCAACATCTCAGAAGGGACTCCACACTCAGAGGGACTAAGAACATTTCAGAGGGCCCAGAACACTCAGAGGACTCAGCATCCTCAGATGGGACTCACACTCAGAGGCGACTCAACACTCAGAGCAGCGCACTAAGCACAACTCAGAGGGGACTCACGAACACTCAGAGGGACTTAGAACATCAGAGGGACTTAGAACACTATTCAGAGGAGCTCAGAACACTCCAAGCAGCGTGACTTAGAAACATCAAGAGGGACTTAGACCACTAGGGACTTACGAATCACATCAGAGGGGACCTCCTTAACGCACACGCAGAGGGACTCAGACCACTCAGAGGGACTCCACACTCAGAGGAAGAACTCACCTGAGCCCCACGTCGAAAGCAAATGTATACCAGCCGATGCACGATTCACCGCTGTAGCCTGTCCTTGACGCTAGTCTCAATAAAACACTAACCCTGTCTTCTGACGTTCGTAGCCTGTCTTGACGCTGGTCTCAATAAACAACTAACCTGTTTTGACAACGTATCGTAGCCTGCGTTCTTGCGCGCTGGTTCCTCAATAAACACTAAGCCCCTGTTCTGAACGTTTGCTTAGCCTGGTCTCATAACACTTAACCTTGCTTTGACGTTGTAGCTGTTTGGCGCTGGTCTGCCGAATAAAGACACTAACCCTGTTCTCTTGACGCTTGTCGCCCCGTCTTGGCGCCGGTCTCAAATAAAGACTACACCTGTTTGCACCGTTGTATCTGCCCCGTCTTCGGCGGCTCGGCTTCTGCAGATAAACATCTAACCTGTTTGAACGTTGTAGCTAAGGTCTGGCGGCTGGTCTCATAAACACTAACTGTTTTGACGGTTGTAGCTGCTCTCCACATAACACACTGTAACCTGTTTGACCGTTGTAGGCCCTCCGTTTGACGCTGGTCCTCAATAAACACTATACCTGTTTGAACGTTTGTAGCTGGTCTTCAGATAAGACACTACCTGTTTGTGATACGTTGTAGCGTCTTTGGCGCTGGTTCTAATAAACACTAACCTGTGTTGGACGTGCGTAGCCATCTTGGCGCTGTCCTCCAATACACACACTAACCATGGTTGACGTTGTTAGCCCGTCTTGACGCTGGTCTCAATAATCATGCTAACTGTTTGGACGTTGTAGCCTCGTCTCAATAAACATAAACGGACTGTTTTGACGTTGTAGCTGGTCTGCACATGAAACACTAAAACCTGTTTGACGTTGAAGCCCCGTCTTTGACGGCTGCGTCCCCTCTAATAACCACTAACCTTTTTTGACGTTGTAAGCTGGTCTTCATAAACACTAACCTGTTTGACCGTTGTAGCTTGGTCTCAATAAACACTAACCTGTTTGACGTCTGTAGCCTGTCTTGACGCTGGTCCCTCGACATAACACACTAACCTGTTTGACGTTGTAGCCCGTTTGACGTCTGGTACTCAATAACACTGAACCTTGGTTGACGTTGTGAGCTGGTCTCAATAAACTAACCTGGTTTGAAAGTTGGTAGCCTGTTCTGACGCTGGGTCGTCAATAAAGATACCTGTTTTTGACGTTGTAAGCCCGTTCTGTGCGCTGGTCCTCAATAAACTAACCTGTTTGACGTTTTGTAGCCTGTCTTGGCGCTGGGTTGTCTCAATACACACTAACCCTGTTTACCGCTTGTTCAGCTGGTCTCAACTAAACACTTAACCTGTTTGACGTGTAGCCCTCTTGGCGCTGAGGTCTCAATAAACCTAAACCTGTTCTGAACGTTGTAAGCCCGTCTTGGCGCTGGTCCTCACATAACACTAAAACCTGTTTTGAACGCTTGTAGCCTGTCTTGGCGCTGGTCTCAATCAAACACTAAACCACTGTTTGACGTTGTAGCTGGTCTCAATAACAGCTACCTGTTTGACGTTGTAGGCTGGTCTCATAAAACACTACCTGTTGGAACGTGTAAGCTGTTCAATAAACACTAACCTGTTGACGTTGTGTAGCTGGTCTCCAATAAACAGCTAACTCTGTTTGACCGTTGTAGCTCGTCTCAATAACACTAACCCTGTTTGACGCTTGGTAGTCGTACTCAAAATAAACCACTAACTCTGTTGATCGTTGTACGCTCGTTTCTCAAATAACCACAATACCTGTTTGACGTTGTAGCTCGTCGCAATAACACTAACCCTGTTTGACGGTTGTATGCCTGTCTTGGCGCTGGTCTCATAAACATGGACGCTGAGTCCTTGGCCGTTGTTCTCCTTCCTCTACATGGTGATGCTGGCTGGGAGGGTGGAGAGGACATTGAAATCCACATCAAAACACAGACTGAACAACATCTTAAATAAGCAGTGACCTGATGAAGAATAATAATATCTTTACGTTGATCGACTTTTTTTTTTTTGCAAAATCACAATCAGTGTTGCCACGTCGATTCCACTGTCATCACATCGTTGCTTTCTTTTTTATGATGTGGAAGCAAAGTTGATTCCCCAGTTTTGCCCCAATGGGGAGTACTCGTAGTCTATCAGGCCACAGCCCAGCACAGCCACAGCCAGCCACCGCCAGCCGCAAGCCAGCCACAAGCCAGCCACAGCCAGCCACAGCCAGCCCAGCCACAGGCCCAGCCACAGCCAGCCACAGCCTAGACAGCACAGCCAGCCACAGCCAGGCCACAGCACCAGCGACAGCACAAACCAACCAGCAACCAGCCACACAGCCAGCCACAGCCAGCCAAGCCAGCCCAGCCAGGCCACCAGCCACAGCCAGCCAACAGCCCACGCAACAGCCAGCCAAGCCACCAACCAGCCACAGCCAGCCACAGCCAGCCACAGCCAGCGCACAGCCAGCCCACAGCCACAGCCACAGAACAGCCACAGCCAGCCACAGCCAGCCCACAGCCACAGCAGCCACAGCCAGCCACAGCCAGCCACCGCCACAAACCAGCCACAAACCCCGCCACAGCCAGCCACAGCCAGCGCACCAGCCGCCACAGCCACAGCCAGCCACACTGAAGCAGCACTGTGTGCCAGCCACAGCCACCAGCCAAACAGCCAGCCACAGCCCCAGCCACAGCCCAGCCCACAGCCAGCCACAGCCCCAGCCACAGCCAGCCACAAGCCAAGCCGACCGCCCAGCCACAACCGCCACAAGCCAGCCACAGCCACAGCCAGCCACAGCCAGCCACAACCAGCCACAGCCAGCCACAGCCAGCCACAACAGCCACAGCAGCCCAGCCACAGACAGCCAAGCCAGCCACAACCAGCCACAGCCACAAAGCCACAGCCAGCCACAGCCACAGCCACACAGCACAGCCAGCCACAGCCACAGCCACAGCCACAGCCACGCAGCAGCCCAGCCACAGCGCCACAACCCAGCCACAAGCCACAGCCACAGCCACAGCCCAACAGCCACAAGCACAGCCCACAGCCAGCCCACAGCCACACTGAGCCGCACTGTCGGCCAGCCACTCTCCCAAAACGCAGCATCCCTAAGATTGTTCATTATATAAGTTATGGTGAAAGCTGATCGATTGGTGTTGTGGCCTGAACAAAAAATGTACTAATCACTAGGCCTATTACTATGAAATGTTTGTTATTGGAACGTTGAGAAAGGGACGAGCTGTCAGGTGCACAGAATTTGAAAGAGGGGACAAGTTGAATATTAGCGGGGCTGGCTAAAATCGGCACATGCGTTTACAACGCTGGTTAAATTTGCCTTGTCAAAGACACCCAGTATAAGTCAAACGGTATGGTGAGGAGACTACATCGCATCCCTGCTAAGGCTGATTACACACACCCAGCAGCAAACAAGAGCAAAGACAATCGAAAAGACATTGAAAATATATTATATTTTCACCCCATTTGACACTATGGCAGCCTCGTAGCTATTCAACCTGTGTTTTATATTCAACACACGACCAGTCAGCCAAGCAAGACCCTGGTAGAGAAACACTGTGTCTCTTTAATCACGAGACCATACCAGCCCAGACTGGTATCTCTCACTAACCCACTGTGTTTTAATCACAGACCATCCCAGCCCCAGACTGGTAACGTAAACTTCCACTGTGTTTTAACCACCGACATCCAGCCCAGACTGGTAACTACCCACTGGTTATATCACAGACCATCCAGCCCAGACTGGTAACTAACCCCACTGTGTTATATCACAGACCATCCAGTACAGACTGGTAACTAACCCCACTAGGTGTCTATATCACAGACCATCCAGCCCAGACTGGTAAACTAAACCACTGGTGTTTAATCACAGACCATCCCAGCCCAGACTGTGTAGAGTAACCCACTGTTGGTCCTATATCACAGACCATATCCACCCAGACTGGTAACTAAACGCACTGTGTTTTTAATCACAGCATTCAGCCAGACTGGTAGCAGAACCACCTGTGGTTACTATACACAGACCAAAAGCAAGCCAGTAGTCCTTTCAGGGACGGACGGACGGACAGACAGACTTGCAATGGTGATGTAAACCACCTGCCTGTCTTCTTGGTTCTCCTCAGTACAGCACAGCCTGGTTGCGTCCCCAATGGGACCCAAAGGGCTACGGTTAAAAGTAGCTGCACAATTGTAAAGGGAATGTCATGTCATTGAGGGACCGCATCCCCGTACTGTATTACAATTGCTTCGATATGTATTTACAACTGGATGCGGGTTTAGTATCCCGCCCTTGTCCTCTGAGGGTTTAGTATGCATGTCCTCGGGGTTTAGGTATGCATGTCTCTGAGGGTTTAGTAAATGCATGCCCTCTGAGGGTTTAGTAATGCATGTCCTTCTGAGGGTTAGTATGCATGTCCTTTGAGGGTTTAGGAGCACTGTTCCTCTTTGGAAAAAAAGGGGGGTTTTCTCTTCTTTTTTTTTTTAAAAAAGTTATGCATGTCCTCTGAGGGTTTAGTATGCCATGTCCTCTGAGGGTTTCGTATGCAAGTCCTCCTGAGGGTTTTAGTATGCATTCCCTCTGAGGGTTTAGTATGCATGGTCCTCCTGAGGGTTTAGTAGCATGTCAGCTTTATTATTTCTTTCATCACATTCACCAGTGGGATCAGAAGTATCTAACATACACTATCCAATTCGTATTTGGGTAAGCATTGTCTTTAAATCTTTTAACTTGGGTAACCATTTCGGGTAGTCTTTCCAAACGCTTCCCCACCACATAAGTTGGGCTCGGAATTTTGTGACTTCCATTCCTCCTGACAGAGCTGCGGCGTACACTGAGCTCAGGTTTGTAGGCCCTCCTGCTCGCACACAGCTTTTATTTCAGTGTTCTCGGCCCACTAACATTTCTTTAGGTTGAGGGTCCAGCGGCTTTGGCCCCGTAGGCCGCCAATACCCTTTGACCTTGTTTGTCTTGGCATTTTGGCCACAACTTTTGGGAAGTGGCTTCGGGGTCATTCGTCCATCTTGGAAGAACCATTTGGCGATCAAGCTTTAACTTACCTGACTGATTGTCTTGCGAAATGGTTTTGCTCTAATATATCCACTTAATTCTTATTTCGCTTCCATGATGGCCATCTATTTTGGTGGAAGTGCACCAAGTCCCTGCAAGCAATTAGCCCCACAAGGCTGCACACACGATCTGCGCCACCGCCTTTCCCCGTCTTCATGATGGGAGATGGTGTTCTTCGAGCTTGCAAGCCTCCCCCTTTTTCCTCCAAACCATATGGTGGTTCATTATGGCCAAACAAAAGTTTATTTTTCTTCTCATCAGACCAGAGGACATTTCTTTCTCTCTCTCCTTCCAAAAAGTAAGAGATCTTTGTGCTCCTCCACGTGATGCGTGCTTGCAAAAACTGGTGTCTGGAGCTTTTTTATGTTATGGCCTGGTTTTCGAGCAGGGCTTCTTCTTCTTTGCTGAGGTCGGCCCTTGTTTTCAGGTTATGTCGATCATAGACACGCTTTTTACCTGTGGATTATTAGATATCATTTTTGTTACCTGTTTCTCCAGCACTACACAAGGTAACCTACTTGCTAGGTCTTTGTATCTGCGGATTGATTTGATCACGCTTTCACACACCACAAGTACGTTTCATCTACTTAGGATGACAAGAAACCGGTCTCCTTCCTTGAGCGGCTATGAGCGGTTTCTACGCGTGTGTGTCACATGTGCGTTTACTACTTGCCGTACTATTGTTTGTACAGATGAACAGCTGGTTACTCTAGGTGCATTTGGAAAATTGCTCCTTAAGGAATGCACCAGACTCTGGGTTGGAGGTCTACAATTTTTTTTCTTTTTTGAGGTCTTGGCTGATTTTCTTTTTGATTTTCCCATGATGTCAATGCAGAGGGCACTGAGTTTGAGGGTAGCTTGGAAATCATCCACAGGTTACACCTCCAATTGACTCAACTGATTGCCTATTAGTCATTAGCGTATCAGGAGCTTCTAAAGGCATGAAACAATAATTTTCCTGGAATTTTCCAAGCTGTTTGAAGGCCAGAAGTCAACTTAGGTGTATGTAAACTTGGTGTAATTAAAACTTTGTGATAGAGTAATTAATAAGTGAAATAATCTGTCTGTTAAAAAAAAACCCTTGTTTTTTTGGAAAAAAAAAAAAAAAAATTTTTTTTAAAACCCTTTTGGTTTTTGTCAATGCACAACAGTAGATGTCCAAACGACTGGCCAAAACTATAGTTTTGTTACCAAGAAATTTTGTGGAGTGGGGTTGGAGAAACAAGTTTTAATAACTCCAACCCTAAGTTGTAATGTAAACATCCGACTTCAACTGTAATATTTGTCCATAAGACATAGTCTAGCCTAGCTTGGCAGGTCCACTGCCATACAGAAGAAGAGAATAGGAAGAAGAAACAAGGAATCTACAGTAGCATTATCATTACCACCATTGCATTAAAAAAAACTGCTCTCTAGAAACCCCCACCAGTCCTGGCAGGCACTCTCTACCAATAAACCATCCCACCAGCCCTCCATCAGGACAGAGGAACACACTCTAATCTGTCTCTAAAAGCAGCCAGACTCCCCACGAGATCAACACGAAGATTTATCACCTAGCATCTAAGTCCCCCGTTGTCACAGTACCCCCAGACACACGAGATCAGAGGAATGACTAATCAGTCCAGTCAGTCCATCCAGATCAGTCAGTCAGTCAGTCAGTCATCAACTTCACTCCCTGTTAGAGTTCTGGTTCATCTCTCCAAGGACACTGCAAATGTTTGGTTGATTAAGGAACATGGTATACTCTTTGTCCTTTTTTGAATGCTTTTGTTAGGGTTTGTAAACGGTCGTCTTGTGGTGAGAAGATTGGGGACCAGCGCAGCGTTGTGAATCGGACATAGTAATTTATTTAACAAAACCGAAACACGAAGAACACTTGATGATACAAAACAACAAACGAGTAGACTGACCTGAACATAAAGAACTTACAATAAAACCGAAGAACGCATGAAACACGGAACAGACTAAACAAACGAACGAACCACGAAACAGTCCGTGTGGTGCCCATACAGACACAGACAAGGAAACAACCACCCACAACAAACAATGTGAAACCAACCTACCTTAATATGGTTTCTCAATCAGAGGAGATGAAACCCACCTGCCTTCTAATTGGAGAACATATCAGGTCACCCATTAACCAACATAGAAACACATAACATAGATGCCACCCCACACTCACGCCTGACCGACTAACACATACAAACAGCAAGCAGAACCAGGTCAGGAACGTGAACAGGGTTCTTGATTGCCAAAAGCAAAAGGACAAATAAATCAACAAAAGCAGGATCAGGACGATATCAATCTGAGTGTTCGTGAACGGCCAGACAGAGCATTCTTGCATCCTGTCCTCTCTGTCAGAGGAGGAAATCAAAGGCTTATCACTCATACATTCGTAGTATTACTATTTGGCGAGGTCAAAGCCACACAAGACTAATGTTTCTGTCCCAATGTGAATGTGATTATTCTCTGCTTTAGATGCTACAGATCCTGCCCCCCCAATTTCTACACCGATCTCAATCATTGGCCAATCATATGCACTGAGAGAACGTCACGAGCGATCATACAACCTTTTAAGCACACCTGATCCAGCTTTTATGCAGTCTACGACGTCCCTGGTCTGACCCCACAAATTGCAATGCACATATCCTTTTAGGTCCCCATTTCCCCATGCACTCTCTCATTTAGATCTTCTTCTATCTCTCCTTACAAACTCTCCTGGAAGGAGGTGGTCACATCCAAGTATAAGAAAATACTCCCACTGAAATATGATGAAATATATTTTCATCTCGTGAACAAAATTCTTCAGAGTAGAAGGTGAGCCATTCGAATTTTGGGGAAGGGTGAGTAAACCTGAGTGGATATCTGACAGCCCGGGGTGGGAGGGAAGGGAGGGGGTGGAACGGTTCGGGGAATTGGAATAAACTGATGGGAGGGAGGGGAGGGAGGGGGGAACTGGGGATTCTGGGAGGGAAGGGGAGAGGGGGAACTGGGGATTCTGGGAGGGAGGGAGGGAGGGGAAGGGAAGGGGGGAACTGGGGATTCTGGGAGGGCGGGAGGGCGAGGGAGGGGGGAACTTGGGGATTCTGGGAGGGGAGGGGGAACTGCGGGATTCTGGGAGGGAGGGGAGGGCGGGGGGAACTTGGGAATTCAGGGAGGGGGAGGGGAGGGAGGGGGGAACTGGGGATTTCCTGGGGATGGGAGGGGGGAACTGGGATCTGGGAGGGAGGGGAGGGAGGGGGACCTGGGGAATTTCTGGGCGGGGAGGGGAGGAAGGGGGGAACTGGGGGTCGGGGAGGAAGGGGGGGACTGAGGATCAAGGAGTGGATGGGGGGGGGGGTGGGGGGGCGGGGAAACTGGGGATCAGGGAAGGGAGGGGAGGGGAGGAGGGGGAACTTGAAGAATTCAGGGACAGTCACAAGAATAAAAGCCAATACAAGACGAGCTAGGTTTTCCCATCCTACAAGCCTGGAGCTAGGTTTCCATCCACAAGCTGGAGCTAGGTTTCCATCCATACAAGCCTTGGAGGCTAGGTTTCTATCCATTACAAGACTGGAGCTAGGTTTCTCCCATCATACTGACTGGCAAGCCAAGGTTCCAATCCATACAAGACTGGAGCTAGGTTTCATCCATACAAGAACTGGAGCTAGGTTTTTCCCAATCCCATACAAGACTGGAGCTAGGGTTTTCCATCCATACAACGACTGGAAACACGTTTCCATTAACAAAGACGAAGCCCCGCCGCCCCCCCTTAGTTCCATCCAATTGACGACAGATTTTATGTGACTATTCTCAAGATCTGTCCCGCCTGTAGTAATTTCTACCAAACAAATTACTTGTTGCAATAAAAAAAGCCAGTGCGACGGTGGAGGTAGTGCCCCATAAATAAGGTGTACTTTTTTTTTTTTCGCATAAATTTCTGTTGTCCCAAATAAACAACCCATTTTCATCTACCGTATTAACTGTTTGTGTTAAAAAATTACAGCAAAATTAGGGTTGCTGGTCTAGCTATGGACTTGCTGCCTCATCTGGTCTTGGGAATGTGTGCTCTAGTCCAACAGCTTGGCCGATACAGTGGGCGGGTAGGCTAGTCTACATGAAGATTATTATACATAGATTATTATGAAAAATAAAACACAGAATACAGAGATTTATTTTCCATATATTTGCGTCAAAGGAGACACACCAATATGGTGCATACTGGTTAACAAGACAGTTCGTTAGAACGATTAAAGCTATATCTATAGGTGTTGCTAAAGGTTGTATGTCGCCCGATCACGTCACGTAGATATCAATCAGATGAATTGTCAATAATTTCGAGATCGGGTGGTAGAAATGGGGGCATGATCTGATATAAGCATCTTAATAAGTCAAGATAGATTGAGAGGACTACAGACATGTCCACAGATCTGGGGACGGAACACAATAGTCTGTGTCGGCTATCGTAGGGCAACCCTCGCCAATTATCACTCGTACATTACGTATAAAATCTGATCCCATGTATCGATGAATCGTGATTTAAATGCTGAAATTTGTATTATCCCTCCAATTTCCTATTGCGACCAGAGGTGAGCCATGGTTCACTTGTGCAGTGAATCGATGTAACATCCTCTGTCGGAGGCGCTTGAGTCACAGAGACTCGATCCATAAAGTTCAAGATCTATTTCAATGTTATGACATTCTCAAGCTTCTAATGTTCGTAATATGCGTTTATTATATAAATCTTATTTTGTTTGATTTGCATATATAGTTTGAGATTCAAAGTTGACAGTAGTAGATTGCACGATTGGGTCTTAATTTGAGAGCAGATCAGAACTTCTTGACTTACTCACACTGACTTAAATTTACAACGAGTACTCCTGTCCACCATGCACTCTTACTGCTTGTTTTGTATGTGTTAAGTCCGGTCCAGGGCGTGAGTGGGTGGGCATTCTGATGTTATTATTTTGTTTTTTATCTATATTGTTAGTGTTGGTTTATTGCTTGGGAATGATAATCCTTTGGAGGAAAAATTCATGGTTTCTACAAAGTAAGAAGGCAGGGTATGGGGTTCTTCTAATCATAGGCTCTCTTGCGATTGAAGATAGTGTAACATAAACCACGAGGTATGTAACATAGGGGATGGCATATTTTCCACATTGGTTTTGTTTTCGCTTAGGATGCGAATGGTGCAATTTGCAGTTTGATTTTTGCCACTGCATGTTCTTGTGTCTTGTATTTGTGACAGCCTCACCAAACCGTGGGACTGTTTCGGGTCCTTTCGTTCGTTAATCTCGAGTAAGTACTGTATCTCTGAGCTCGATTTCATGCTGTTCTTCGGTTTTAGTAGTTCTTATGTTCAGGTCACGTCCATACATTCGTCGTTATCGTTGTTTTAGTATCAATTCAGAGTTCTGGTCTTTTCGTGTTCTTCGGGGTGGGTTTCTGCAATATTAATAAGTAAAAGGGCTAGAGCGGTATGCTCCTAGGCGCTCAACAGAGCGTCGCTGGGTGGCGGGGCCCGGTGGGGGTGGGGGTGGTCGATAATAGCGGGGTGCGCTCCGAGGGCTAACAGGAGAGACGACGCGGGTCATGGGTGTTAGGGGGGGGGCGGGGGAGGGGGGGGGGTACAAAGCGCCTAGACAAATGAGCGAGCAGACTGGAGGGAGTACCAAGGGGTATGACCATGAGTTCCGATTATCAGATCAAAATCCGGTGGCCGAGTGATTACATCTAACTGAGTAACATGGCAGTGGCAATTAACATTGGAAAATGAAATGTGTTTTTCGTCCCTCATGAGAGATGAGATCACAGAACATTAACTAACAGGTGGAGTGAAAGTTATATTATTGAACTGACTGACTGACGTAAACTGACTGACTGACTGATCTGACTGCACTGCAAGTTAGTATTCCACCCCTCTGTCTCTGTGGTGTCATGAGGGGTACGTGACACAGTGATAAGAATTGCTAGTGATGAAAATCATTTCTGTGTTGGATCTCTGGGACAGATCAGTCGTCGCCTGGGTCATGCCATAAGAGTGACAGATTAGCAGTGTGTTCGGTTTTTGTCCTGTATGGGATGGGCTGGTTTTGTGATGCGCGGTTTATTGGTAGGAAAAGAATAGGAGCTGGATCCTGCTCTTAGGTACTTCCAAGGAGAGTTGGGGGTGTCATTATAGAGAGCAGTCTTTTTTTTAGTATGGCTCCACAGGTGGTGGGTTCAGATTTGATCTTATATTCAAAGCCTAAAAACTTGGTAGATATTCTGTTCTTCTGTTTCCAGCATTCTTCTTATACCATGACTTTTTTTGTGATG
>NW_019943868.1:46818-47434 GCF_002910315.2 Salvelinus sp. IW2-2015
GAACACTCAGAGGGACTTAGAACACTCAGAGGGACTTAGAACACTCAGAGGGACTTAGAACACTCAGAGGGACTTAGAACACTCAGAGGGACTCAACATCTATTATCTCATGTAAACACGGTCACAAAGACAGCTGCTGCACAGAGAATAGGGTTTTATCTTTATAACGCAGCCCTGCCTTCCCTCACTGTTCCGAAAACTCAGAGGGGGAAGGTCAAACCCGAAGAGAGAGGGTAGGGCAGAGAGCTGGAGGCGTCACACTCTATCCTCCTCGGCTGCCAGGGCTGCACCCTAGGTTGACCGACTCGTCTTGCATCCCTTAGGAGGGTTAGAAGGGCAGATCCCTGCTGCAGCTGCAGCGTAAGACTGCTTACCTGCAGGTTTGGCCTGGTTCACGGTTCAGCTGGTTCAGGGGCTACAATGGGGCCAAGTCTACCGGACAGGCAGAAGTTGAATGCTTTACCTTCTCCCTTTGTGCATGTTATACTTCGGCGGCGACAGTGGGCTCGAACATCTCCTTGGGTGGCACCGGGGCATCCAGGAGGTGGCACCGGGGCATCCAGGAGGTGGCACCGGGGCATCCAGGAGGTGGCACCGGGGCATCCAGGAGGTGGCA
>NW_019943868.1:48406-57376 GCF_002910315.2 Salvelinus sp. IW2-2015
GGCATCCAGGAGGTGGCACCGGGGCATCCAGGAGGTGCACCGGGGCATCCAGGAGGTGGCACCGGGGCATCCAGGAGGTGGCACCGGGGCATCCAGGAGGTGGCACCGGGGCATCCAGAAGGTGGCACCTTGGCATCCAGGAGGTGGCACCTTGGCATCCAGGAGGTGCACCGGGGCATCCAGGAGGCACCGGGGCATCCAGGAGGTGGCACCTTGGCATCCAGGAGGTGGCACCGGGGCATTGAGGAGGTCCACCTTTTTCTTTGTCTGTTATTAAGCTGGATAAGCCAAAGCACCCTTTCTCCCACCACCGTTAGGCTCATGGTACGACTACAGCCTTGGACGGCACGACGGGAGTAACGGAGGTTTAGGTATGTAATCACACAGATCTCCTGCCTAGCATCTGGGTCGAGAGTTCAAGTCCAGTTGCTTCTCATCCAGCAGCTCAGCCTGATAAGCCAACAATTTTTTACATTTATTTTATTTAACCTTTATTTAACCAGGAAGTGCTCATTGAGATTTGAAATCTCTTTTTTCAAGAGCGTCCTGGCCAAGATAGGCAGCACCAAGTCATTACAAAAATTACAGACAGACAACATGAAAAACTACAAGTAATCTAGTAAAAACAGGAGTATAACAAAATCATAAAACAGCAAATTAACAACATTGACAGGTCAGGGAATCAGCCTCAAAATCCTTCATCAGTGATTTAAAAATACCAATCGGGACAAGTTCTTCCAGTTTAAAAGTATTTTGTAAGGCGTTCCAAGACGATGGCTCCGAGTACATAAAAGCTCTTTAACCAAATTCAGTTCGGACATTTGGAACAGTTAGCAGGATAAAGTCCAGCGAACGAAGAGAGTACCCACCACATTTCTGAACGATAAAAACGGCCAAATAAAATGGTAGTAAACCCCAAATGGCTTTGTAAATAAAAGTATACCAGTGACTGAGTCTATGAGTGACTAGAGAAGGCCAGCTGTCACGACCTGACCGTAGAGAGCTTTTTATGTCTCTATTTTTGGTTTGGTCAGGGTGTGATTTGGGTGGGCATTCTATGTTCCCTTTTCTATGTTTTGTATTTCTATGTTTTGGCCGGGTATGGTTCTCAATCAGGGACAGCTGACTATCGTTGTCTCTGATTGGGAACCATACTTAGGCAGCTTTTCCCCACCTATGTTTTGTGGGTAGATGTTTTCTGTTTAGTGTTCTGCACCTGACAGGACTGTTTCGGTTTCGGTTATTCACTTTGTTATTTTTGTTTAGTGTTCAGTTTAAATAAAAAGTCATGAACACTTAACCACGCTGCGCTTTGGTCCGATTCCTCTTCATCCGACGACGACACCCGTTACACCAGCCAACCCTGGTATACAAAGTGCAGTGGTGCGTAAGGGGTTTTGCAGTTTAAAATAAATCTCAATGCTCCATGGTAAAGGGTGTCAATTGATTTGAAACACTGAACGGAAGCATTTATATATAAAATATCCCCATAGTCTAGTAAAGGCATAAATGTAGCTGATACTAGCCTTCTTCTGGCTTCAAAAGAAAAACAGGCCTTATTCCTGAAATAAAATCCCAACTTCATCTTAAATTTTTTTGTAAGTTGTTGAATATGCAATTTAAAAGAGAGGCCGTCATCAATTAAAATTCCAAGATATTTATACACTGCTCAAAAAAAATAAAGGGAACACTTAAACAACACAATGTAACTCCAAGTCAATCACACTTCTGTGAAATCAAACTGTCCACTTAGGAAGCAACACTGATTGACAATACATTTCACATGCTGTTGTGCAAATGGAATAGACAAAAGGTGGAAATTATAGGCAATTAGCAAGACACCCCAATAAAGGAGTGGTTCTGCAGGTGGTGACCACAGACCACTTCTCAGTTCCTATGCTTCCTGGCTGATGTTTTGGTCACTTTTGAATGCTGGCGGTGCTTTCACTCTAGTGGTAGCATGAGACGGAGTCTACAACCCACACAAGTGGCTCAGGTAGTGCAGCTCATCCAGGATGGCACTCAATGCGAGCTGTGGCAAGAAGGTTTGCTGTGTCTGTCAGCGTAGTGTCCAGAGCATGGAGGCGCTACCAGGAGACAGGCCAGTACATCAGGAGACGTGGAGGAGGCCGTAGGAGGGCAACAACCCAGCAGCAGGACCGCTACCTCCGCCTTTGTGCAAGGAGGAGCAATGCCAGAGCCCTGCAAAATGACCTCCAGCAGGCCACAAGTTAATAGACCAATAACAAAGAGTTCCAAACCTCTCTGCCAATAGCAGCTCATTTTCAGGTTACATATCCCTCCCATTCTGCTATACTGTACTGTAGTGAACACTAAATACTTTACTCTATGTGTAAATAAAATGATATTATTAACACGTAACAAAAACAGTACAGAGATGAATGCGAGGCAATGACATCAATCCGATGGTTAGTTCCTGGTCTTACGGCTCCAAGGGATTCTGCTATAGTTATAACACTAAAGACTTTATTCTGACAGGAAACGTAGACCGGGCGTGTGTGTGGGTGTAGCTAAATAAGATACTCCGCAGGACAGACCGCCTTTTATAGAACGGCTGCTTGTCAACGCGGCTTTGGTGCTTCTTCAGGATTATAGCTAGATTTGGTTTTAAACTTCAAGCCTTTTTTTTTTTTTTACAGAATGAATAGAGTCTTCAAAGAATTACAGAAAGAGGAATTAGTGGCCTTAGTCTCACGGCATGTCGGTAACGATTAGCCCCCGAACGGATGAATGACGCTTCAATGCGTGATGATGCTAGGCCTATTCAATACGTTGTGGGAGAGAGGTCCAAAAATCACTCTGCGACAATCCTGTAGATCCCTACAGCCCGCCCACTGATCAAATTGTTTGATAGATTACTGTCTATCTCTCAATGTCAAACATGGTGAAATAAAACGAGTGGTATTTTTAGTCACAAACACATCAGAGTGGGAACAAAAGTCGGAGAAGAGAGAGGGGGGGGGGGAATAGCCAAAGCAAAAACATATTTCTTCTTTTCATTAACATGCCTGGTATCTATCCTAAAACCTAATCTTCATCCATTTGTAATACCATACAGTACACAAGGCCTAACAGTGTTACATTTTGGAAAGTAAATAGAGCCGAGGAAATGATATTGTATGGTATTCACTATGGACATTTTTCATAGACTGTGGGCCTATTTGAAGGCTGGCTTGATCTATTTAGATACAATTCTGACATGTTTGTTCTGGTGTGAGGAGCTATTAACTAGGCCCTGCAACCACAATGTATGAGTGGAATACGCACTAAATGTGACACATAAAAAAAAAAAAAAATGTAATTGAATTACATTGAATTGATGTCAAATATAGCTGACTGTGGACTAGTTGGCCTACATAGCCTAAGCTACGCATCCTTCTTAAACAAATCAGGCAAGGCATTTACATAAAGACACCATTATGTTTAGGTAAAACTGGTTAATTTATTATTTTATGCTACCGCTCTTGTTCCAGAGCGTTAAACGCGTTCCTTCCTGCTACTGTCCAGTGAACGGAACGCCCAGGACCAGAGCTACCTGTCAAAGTAAGCAAACAAGTGTTTCGTTTCCGTGTGCGTAACCGCAGCCCGCCCATTATAATCACATAAGGAACAAGGAAACGACACCTGCTGCCGTTGCGCATCTTTCACTCACGTCCACGAACTACTAGTAAGTATAGCCTCCTACTGCTAATTATACTATCTGAATATGTTTGTAAGTAAGAAGTTTAATGTCTACAGCGTAACAAAAAAGTGTAATGTCAGATTGCTTGGTGCGTAATGTTCTTCGTGAAAAATACTATTTTTTTCCTCAGAAACACTTCCTGCCCTAAAGTGCAATAGCCTACTTTTGATAAATTAGGACCCGAATCGTAGTATGTGTAGTCTACTTGACGGATGCACAATAAATGTGGATTGAATCCAGCTTTAATCAGTGATTAAAGCTGTCAAACATGAATTACCAACTGTCTAAACATGACAACCAATGTAGCTTACATTTGTGCAAGATAAATTGTATGTCCCAAGTCATACCCTATTCCTAACAGTGCACTACTTTTAGCCCGAACTCTATGGGGGCTGATCAAAACGAGTGCACTATAACGGGAAAAGGGTGCCATTTGTCTGTCCGTTGTGGGTAAGACTGTAAAATAAGATGTACAGTCAGGTCCAGATTTATTGGCACCCTTGATAAAGAGGACCAAAAACTAGAATGTATCATAATAACAGATACAGATGCATAGTGTCAGATCCCATCTCATCCCAATCTCATAAAACATTATTACATCATCCTCGCAAGGTGAGGTATTGAAAACACGGGTGCCAATACATTTGTTCCTTATCTTTTTCAGATATATTTAAAAATATATTTTTATAACCCCCCCCCCCCCCAAAGAAAAATGTATATACAATATAGTTCAGTATTTATTTTTTTATTGCTCATCTTTATCAAAGGTGCTAATAATTGTGGACTGTTATGTTATTTTGTTCAGGTCATACACAGGACATCACCATGTCTGAGGGTAAAACGGTCACATTGAAGCCTGTGGAGCTGATAGAACCAGAATCAGGGATCTCATCCTCTCACCTGGACCCCAGCCACACCTCCTATCAGCCCCCTGCTTTAGAAAAGACACACCTCCAAGCCCTGGACAGTGAACACCCAGGGACAGAGGACGAAGGCCTTGTTGGCCCTACACCTGATGCTGGGGCGCAGGGGAATCGATGGACCTCAACACTGGAACAGTTTAAACTGAAGCGCTTCTTCGTCTTGCGGGTAGGCTTAATAATGACTTGAACACGGGCGTCATTATAGAACAAACCGGAAGCCTATCTGTACACAGTGCCCTGTTGTTACATGCAAATCAACCTTACTGTGATTATATCTAGAGTAGATACTGAATCAGAACGGTTACAAATTACTATTGTCCTCAACATAATGAAGTAAAACAATATTATGTTTTCGTAAATTCAATTAATCCAATTTAATGTGGAACATGGTTCCACTGCACAGATTCATGAAATGTAACTTGTCTCAAGACAATGTGAACAGATTTAACGCCCCCCCTCAACAACCCGGCTCCATGTGTCCACACCTACAGTAAATATACGAGTGCTTAATTAGCTRCCAGGCCAGCCAGACACTCCTAAACTAATCACATTCATCTGAGTTGTTATAAACTGACGTGTCCACGTATTGTGTGCGTCCCAAATAGCACCACTATAGTGGACCAGTGCTCTATAGGTCCTGATGAAAAGTAGTGCACTATATAAGGAATAGGGTGCCATTGGGGACGTTAGCATGAACACCATTAATCTCAGTTCTTATTTATTTTACCTTTTATTTAACTGGGCAAATCAATTGAGAACAAATTAATTTTTACAATGACAGCCTACCCCGGGCCAAACCCTTTACCCAGACGACGTTGGGCCAATTGTGTGTCGACCTATGGGACTCCCAATCACGGCCGGTTGTGATACAGCTTGGAATCGAACCAGGGTCTGTAGTGACGCCTCTAGCACTGAGATGTAGTGCCTTAGACCGCTGCGCCACTCGGGAGCCCACGGCGAAACATTGTGTGGGGGCCAAGCGTTATCACGTACTGCTGAGGCCAGGTCTGGACAGGACTAAATCAAATCAAATGTTATTTGTCACATGCGCCGAATACAACAGGTGTAGACTTTACAGTGAAATGCTTACTTACAGGCCCCTTAACCAGCAATGCAGTTTTAAGAACAAATAAGTGATGAGTAAAAAATAACAGTAACAAATAATTAAAGAGCAGCAGTAAAATAACAATAGCGAGGCTATATACAGGGGGTACCGGTACAGAGTCAATGTGGAGCTATATACAGGGTGTTACGGTACAGAGTCAATGTGGAGGCTATATACAGGGGGTACCGNACAAGACTGGAGCTAGGTTTCCATCCATACAAGACTGGAGCTAGGTTTCCATCCATACAAGACTGGAGCTAGGTTTCCATCCATACAAGACTGGAACAACGTTTCCATTAATACAAGACGAGCTAGGTTTCCATCCAATTGACGACAGATTTTCATGTGACTATTCTAAAATCTGTCCCGCCTGTAGTATTTCTACCAAACATACTTGTTGCAGATAAAAAGCAGTGCACGGTGAGGTAGTGCCCATAAAATGTACTTTTTTTCGCATAAATTTTCTTGTCCCAAATAAACAACACATTTTCAACTCTACCGATAGTTAACTGTTGTGTTAAAAATAGCAAATGTGCCTCCTCTGGTCTTGGGATGTGTGCTCTAGTCAACAGCTGGCAGATACAGTGCGGGTAGGCTAGTCTACATGAGATTATTATACATGAGATTATTATACATGAGATTATTTTCTATTTGCCAAGGATCATCATGTCACCAGAATAAGAATCTCAATATTTATTGGCAAGGAGCATCAAACTCATCGACGTGCACTTTCACCACCTTGTAAAGTTCATCATCATTTATTGAATCTATACCCTAATAAATTGCATGCTTTCCTGTGTCGTAAAATGGGAGCGTTGACTCCAAGTTCAATTTCAATTGACTTCAACTTCAATTTAATGGTTATTATATCAATATTTGTGCATAAAGGAATTAAATTAAAATGATTTAACCTTGAATTCTTATTACTAACAACTTAAATAAGACTTCCACACATTTTATTTTTTTTTACAAATGTTATGTTTAATTAATTTGGAAATTACAGATCTCTACCAGGCGATTGAGAAGTCATACGAGTGTCATAGCAATTCCACATCAGAATGGCAATTTGCATAGCATTTTAGCTAATCCTAAACATATTGCATCATTTACTTTAGGTCTGCTTCAATGGCTTTCATAAGGTAGGTAAGCATTGTTAAATGAGGACTGAAGTCAGTGTCCAAACATGAGTATGCAATTACATTGAAATGAATGTGTTTTCAGGTGGTATAGTATATAGTGCAATCTCCGCCAAAATGTTTTTCTTGAATTTCAAATGATCTAGGTTCTTCAATCATGTTCAGACTACATTTTGAGGTAATACATGCATGTTATATGCAAGACTGAATATTTATTAATTGACCCCATGGATATAAAAAGTGGTTTAACCCATGTATGTTGCATAAAATAGTATCTTGTCAACAATTCAATCATATTTTCACAAAAGTATTTTTTAACAGAAAATGTACTTACCCTATTCTTGTTCTACCATACTTTTACTGAGATATAAACGGACTGTTTTTTTAAATATTTTAACCATTTATTTACATATTCCTACTCTTCAAGGTCTCTTCTAACAGGAATGATGCAATATTCATTGATCACCAACTGAATTCCTGCCTTTTATCCAATATCTTTGGTGAGTGATTTTGAGTTTTCTTACAGCCTTCAGTGCTCAAAGTTAAAGTCTAACTTGTAAATTGATTCTCTGTCAATACCCTACCAGCCGGTTGAGAATAACGGTTAAACGTTTCAAGTAGCGATGAAAAATCAGCCTCTGCTGTCAGACAGTAAACACTCAACGACAGAACAATCCGTGTGTTTCTAGACAGATCATTCACACTGACCATCACTGTAAAATGGGGGAAAGAGACTAAGGCCCGGTTTCCATATCGATGGAATTTAAGGCTTACTATTGTTTTAACGATGCATCTTTCCTACAACGTCTGAAGATGTAACACGCGTTTCCCCAAAAAAACACCACACGAGAGAACGGTCACTGAGCGCGTCGTTGGAGCGTGTCTCGATACGGATAGGATCGAAAGAAAGGGAGGCCTGATCTCGGGATCAGCTTTCTCTATTCAAATCTTTCCTTAAAACGTGTTCAATTATTTTATAATACTGACCACGGATCAGCTTCTAGAGAGATATTACCACCTAAAGCAGCAAAGGAGGCGGTCTATTCCAAATGCACTATATCAACGATTTGTCACATCATGAAATATATTGAGACAGATTACAGACAGTTGCCTACAAGTAGAAAAATATATTGAGACAGATTACAGACAGTTGCCTACAAGTAGAAAAATATATTGAGACAGATTACAGACAGTAGCCTACAAGTAGAAAGATATATTGAGACAGATTACAGACAGTAGCCTACAAGGAGGGGGAGAGAGGGAGAGAGGGAGAGAGAGGGGAGAGAGAGAGGAGAGAGAGAGAGAGAGAGGCCAATATAACAGAGATAACCATGGAAATATAACAGGTGAGAGTAAGAAGACGTAAACGCCAGGGGTAGTCAGTAAACACCGGGGGTAGTCAGTAAACACTGGGGGGTAGTCAGTAAACACCGGGGGTAGTCAGTAAACACCGGGGGTAGTCAGTAAACACCGGGGGTTAGTCAGTAACACCGGGGGGTAGTCAGTAAACATGGGGTAGTCAGTAAGGCTGGTGTGTTGACATGGTGCAGTTGTGTTAAGACTAGTGTGTTAATGTGAGGTTCGCTAGTGTGCTGGTGCGTGGTACAGGCCTGGTTGTTGATAGTCGTGGTTAGCGGTTACGGTGCGTGTTCATAGGTTGTCGTACAGGTATCAGTAAACACACCGGGGTAGTCATTAACACCGGGTAGTCAGTAAACACCGGGTAGTCAGTAAACACGTGGGTAGTCAGTAAGGCTGGTGTGTTACATTGGTGCAGTTGTTGTTAGACTAGTGTGTGACATGGTGCAGTGTGTTAAGACTAGGTGTGTGACATGTTATGGTGCAGTGTGTTAAGGCTGGTGTCGTTTGACATGGTGCAGTGTGTTAAGGCTGGGTGTTGACATGGTGCATGTGTGTAAGGTTGGTGGTGTTGACATGGTGCAGTGTGTTAAGACTAGTGTGTTTGACATGGTCCAGTACGTGTGTAGCTGGTAGTGTTTGAACATGGTGCAGGTGGTGTTAAAGGCGTCGGTGTGTTGACTGGGTGCAGTGTGGTTAAGGCTGGTGTGTTGAGCATGGTGCAGTGTGTTAAGGCTGGGTGTG
>NW_019943868.1:57401-69570 GCF_002910315.2 Salvelinus sp. IW2-2015
TGACGCCCAGAAAGAAGAGAGGATAGAGGAAGAGAGAACAAAAAAGATAGAACAAGAGTAAATAGTTAAAGAATGACTAAAACAAATAAGAAAGAGAGGAGAGAAGAGAGAGAGCCAGAAAAAATATAACAGAGATAACCATGAAAATAACAGGTGAGAGTAAGAAACCGTAAACCCAGGGGTAGTCAGTAAACACCGGGGTAGTCAGTAACACGGGTCAGTAAACACCGGGGTATCAGTAAACACCGGGGTAGTCAGTAAACACCGGGTAGTCAGTAAACACCGGGGAGTCAGTAAACAAACACTGGTAGTCAGTAAGCTGTGTGTTGACATGGTGAGTGTGTTAAACTAGTTGTTGACATGGTGCAGTGTTTAATGACTAGTGTGTTGACAGGGTGTGTGCAGTGTGTTAAGCGCGGCTGTGTGTGACATGGTGCAGGTGTTTAAGGCTGGGTTGGAATGGATGTGTAAGGTGTGTGTTGACATGGTCAGTGTGTTAAGCACTAGTGTGTTTACATGTACAGTGTGTTAAGACGTGTGTTGACATGGTGCAGTGTGTAAGCTGGTTTTGACATGGTGCCAGTGTGTTAAGGCTGGTTTTGACAGGTGAGTGTGTAAGCTGGTGTACATGTGCAGGTGTTTAAGCTGGTGTGTAGACATGTACAGTGTGTTAGACTGGTGTGTTTAACATGTGCATGTGTTAAGGCTGGTGTTTACATGGTGCAGTGTTTAAGCTGGTGTGTTGACATTGGTGCAGGTGTTAGGCTGTGTGTTGACATGGTCAGTGTGTTAAGGTGGTGTTGACATGGTGCAGTGTGTAAGGCTGTGTGTTTGACATGTGGATGTGTTAAGACTGTGTGCATTTACATGATGCAGTGTGTTAAGGCTGTAAGTGTTGGACATGGTGCAGTTTTAAGCTGGTGTGTTGACATGTCAGTGTGTTAATTGGTGTTTGACATGGCAGTTGTTAAGATGCTTCAAAACCCGAAATGACATAAACAGTAGACTATAAGCCTATTTCAACAATATCGAAATACATTCATGTTCAATCAACTGATTTCTTATTTTCTACTATGCTACGCTACTGTCGGTTAATCTGTCTCAATATATTTTTCTACTGTGTAGCTATTGTCTTAATCTGTCTCAATACTATTTTTCTACTTGTAGGCTACTGTCTGTAATCTGTCTCAATTATATTGTCTTATACTGTAGGCTACTGTCTGTAATCTGTCTCAATATATTTTTCTACTTTGGTAGGCTACTGTCTTAATCTGTCTCATATATCTTTCTACGTGGAGTCCCTCCCTCCCTCCCTCCCTCTCTCCCCCTCTCTCTCAGTTGGAACATGCTCAGGCGTGACGAGGCACCAGGTCACTCTGAAGTAGAGCAGAGACAGACTGACAGTGTCGCAACTAACTTGTGTTTTGATTGGATCCCCAAAGACCCCAAAGACCTTTCGAAGAGAGACATTGGACACGGACCGCTGCACCAGACGTAACCATGGAAATCGGGCCAGTAAAAGGAAGTAATGTAGTCCAGGAGCAGTGCTTTGAAACAGTGTGTCCCTAATGGCCCCCTATTCCCTATATAGTGCACTACTTTAGACCAGAGCCCTATTCCCTGTATAGTGCACTACTTTAGACCAGAGCCCTATTCCCTATATAGTGCACTACTTTAGACCAGAGCCCTATTCCCTATATAGTGCACTACTATAGACCAGAGCCCTATTCCCTATATAGTGCACTACTTTAGACCAGAGCCTTATTCCCTTTATAGTGCACTACTGTTGACCAGGCCCTAGGGTGCACATTTGTGACGCACATTTAGGCCGCAGCCAGAAATCATGACTGAATATAACACTTCTTTACCTCTTGTCTCCCAAGTCTGTTTTGTTGCCAACTAGCATGATAATGACATCACTTCCTCTCTCCGTTCTGACGTCATCGATCCATTTGGACGTTTGCTGGAAGGAGTTCACATCTGTTGAGGAAGAGCAGAAGTAGAAAGAAGTAGTTGGTCAAATATCATCTCGTTTAAAGTTGTGTTTTGATAAATAATGGTTGAACAACGTACACAGACATACTGTGTAAGATCAATAATACACACATGGAATTGTGTATATTGATGTTAACGGTGTACAAGTGGGTTGGGTACTAGGGGAGAACCGGGACGAAAATAACACTTTTAGTTTTTCCCCCCTAATCACTCAGAGATCAATGGAGCTACAGAGACTTTTATGCAACTAGCTCTCACAGTCTCACGTCAGAATTAGACGTTCATCCATGTTTCTCAAACATCAACTTTCAAAGTTCTTTCAAATGTCAAATGATTTAAGTTTAGGTTTAAGTTTAGGCATTAACTCCAAATTATTTAAGTTTAGGTTTAAGTTTAGGCATTAACTCCAAATTATTTAAGTTTAGGTTTAAGTTTAGGCATTAACTCCAAATTATTTTAAGTTTAGGTTTCAGTTTAGGCATTAACTCCAAATTATTTAAGTTTAGGTTTTAGTTTAGACATTAACTCCAAATTATTTAAGTTTAGGTTTTAGTTTAGGTATTGACTCTGAAATCTTAAGGTTAGGTTTAAGTTTAGACATTAACTCCCAACTATTTAAGTTTAGGTTTTAGTTTAGGTATTGACTCTGAAATCTTAAGGTTAGGCATTAACTCTGTATGGTTAAGATAAGGGATAAGGTTTGGGATAGCCTTTAAACAAAAATGTAACTTTCTATCGTTGTATTTGAACATGCAACCTTTGGCACCCGAGGCAGATGCTTCCCACAATACTTTGCCTTACAATATTGATCAGTTGATATTGTGTTACTTTCGTCCCACCCGTCTCTCCTGTACCTTCTCCCAGGCTAACACCAAAGACTAGCTAGCATGACACTTGACTAGCTAGCATGATACTTGACTAATTAGCATGACACTTGACTAGCTAGCATGACACTTGACTAGCTAGCATGACACTTGACTAGCTAGCATGACACTTGACTAATTAGCATGACACTTGACTAGCTAGCATGACACTTGACTAGCTAGCATGACACTTGACTAGCTAGCATGACACTTGACTAGCTAGCATGACACTTGACTAGCTAGCATGATCCTTGACTAGCTAGCATGACATTTTGTTTTACATATTTTTTGTTGTTTAACCTTTATTTATTTTTTATTTTAATTTTTTCTTTATTTACCTTTATTTAACCTCTAGCTAGCATGACACTTGAAGCCTGTTATTTAGACACTAGATGGGTTGACACATGATGTTTGGAACCTTAAACTACTAAACAAAGCTCTACAACCAAACAGGGTCCGTTTTTTAATAACTTACATCACTCAAAACCACTTTTTGTTAATAACTCGGAGAAACATGGTCGGATGGGCTGTTTTTTTGTTGTTGCAGGGAGCTCAACAACATGTCATTCCAGCCCTTGTCTTATCTGAGAAAATGGCTGTGTTACTTTCGCCCAGTGTTACCTTTGTCCCGGCTCTCCCCTACTCACATAGTATTTGATACTATCAATACACTTGTTTTGACCTTGACACACCAGAATGCAGTTAGGTTCACCCCCCAGGGTATGGTCTTAAATGAGATAATGAGATGGTGTGTGTGTGTGTGTGTGTGTGTGTGTGTGTGTGTGTNGATATATAGTACCTGGTTGTTCTCAGCTGATATATAGTACCTGGTTGTTCTCAGCTGATATATAGTACCTGGTTGTTCTCAGCTGATATATAGTATCTGGTTGTTCTCAGCTGATATATAGTACCTGGTCGTTCTCAGCTGATATACAGTACCTGGTCGTTCTCAGCTGATATATAGTACCTGGTCGTTATCAGCTGGTATTTAGTACCTGGTTGTTCTCAGCTGATATTTAGTACCTGGTTGTTCTCAGCCTGGTGTAAATTAATTATAGTACCTGGTTGTTCTCAGCCTGGTGTAAATTGATTATAGTACCTGGTTGTTCTCAGCCTGGTGTAAATTGAATATAGTACCTGGTTGTTCTCAGCGTGTTTTGGTGTTTTTCCCATTTTGTGAATTCTTGGTTGGTGAGCGGACCCCAGACCTCACAACCATAAAGAGCATTGAGTTCTGTAACTGATTCAAGTATTTTAGCCAGATCCTAATTGGCATGTAAAATATTATGTTCCTTTTGATGGCATAGAAGGCCCTTCTTGCCTCGTCTCTCAGATCGTTCACAGCTTTGTGGAAGTTACCTTTAGCGCTGATGTTCAGTCCGAGGTATGTATCGTTTTTTGTGTGCTCTCGGGCAACGGTGTCTAGATGGAATTTGTATTTGTGGTCCTGGCGACTGGACCTTTTTTGGAACGCCATTATTTTTGTCTGACTGAGATTTACTGTCAGGGCCCCAGGTCTGTCAGGGCCACAGGTCTGTCAGTGTCAGGGCCCCAGGTCTGTCAGGGCCCCAGGTCTGTCAGGGCCCCAGGTCTGTCAGGGCCCCAGGTCTGTCAGGGCCCCAGGCCCTCCTTGGTTGGGGACAAAAGCACCAGATCATCAGCAAACATTTGACTAGTGGRGTGAGGCCGGGTGCTGCAGACTGTTCTAGTGCCCKCGCCAATTCGTGATATATATGTTGAAGAGGGTGGGGCTTAAGCTGCATCCCTGTCTCACCCCACGRCCCTGTGGATAGAAATGTGTGTGTTTTTTTTGACAATTTTAACCGCTCACTTGTTGTTTGTATGGATTTTATAATGTTATATGTTTTCCCCCCAACACCGCTTTCCATCAATTTGTATAGCAGGMCCTCAAGCCAAATTGAGCCAAGCTTTTTTGAAATCAACAAAGCATGGGAAGACTTTGCTTTTGTTTTGATTTGTTTGTTTGTCAATTAGGGTGTGCAGAGTGAATAGGTGGTCTGTCGTACGGTAATTTGGTAAAAAGCCAATTTGACATTTGCTCAGTAAACTTTTTTTCGCTGAGGAAATGTACGAGTCTGCTTTTAATTACAATGCAGAGAATTGTGAGAGAGTATATTTTGACGGCTGGAAACTCTTCTAACAGTTGTGGTTCTTACTGCAATGCTGAGTGAGTATGATACTCAACTGTATGTTACAATTACCCTCTATGTCTCTGATCTTCTTCCCCATCTTAAGTTCAAGTCAGTCAATTGTTACAACATGTTCAGTAAATGAACATTCAGGAAGTGATTTCAGTGAGATGTGGTGACATTTACCCAGCAGCACTAACATCTGTCAGAGCCTATCAGGCAGCCCGGTTGGGCGCCATGCTCTTTCAGGAAAACATTTAAAAGCCTTAGCCGTGTGAAATAAATTATATATCTTGTCCTTCACGGTGTAAAGTTCTACAATGGCTCTGCAGTTCTATGTTTGGTACTTGTGTGTGTCTGTGTGTGGACTTCTTGTAACAAAGGAAAGTGTTCGTTAGATACAGCAGTACTTAGTGGCAGTTATGAGTTCCCCTTAAGGTTTACGGTCTTTCTGTTGAAGATGTCGTATAAGGTGACTACAGCTTATGAGTTTCATCCATCTCAAGAAGCTACTGTAGTGCACAGGGATTCTTCAAAGATTAACTTTTTTCCCACAAATATTTGTGACTCGTTTCAAGAAGCTAGGCGTATGTCACACGTCACGACTTCACAGGAGAGGTTAGCTAACATTCAACCTAGTTGGTTAGCTTTCGCTAACTGAAGATTCCTGCATGTTAGTATGAGTTGGGACTAATTTATGGTTTCTTGTTTAGCTAGCTAGCTAAATGTCTAAACAAAAGACTCCACTATGCAAGTAACCATTTCATTGTACTGTTTACACCTTCTGTATCCGAAGTGACTTGTTGGAAAGGTGGCATCCTATGACGGTGTCACGTTGAAAGTCACTGAGCTCCTCGGACGCCAGCCGGCCGCGACCGGGAGACCCATGGGGCGGCGCACAATTGGCCCAGCGTCGTCCGGGTTAGGGGACGGTTTGGCCGGCAGGGATGTCCTTTTCACATCGCCTTCGAGCGACTCCTGTGGCGGGCCAGGCGCAGTTCATGCTGACCAGGTCGCCAGGTGCACGGTGTTTCCCCCGACACATTGGTGGGGCTGGCTTCTGGGTTAAGTGGGCATTGTGTCAAGAAGCAGTGCGGCTTGGTTGGGTCGTGTTTCGGAGGACGCACGGCTCTGGACCTTCACCTCTCCCGAGTCCGTACGGGGGGTTGCAGCGACGAGACAAGACTGTAACTACCAATTGGATACCACGAAAAAAAAATGAAAGTCACTGAGCTCTTCATAAGACCATTCTCCTGCCAATGTTTGTCTATGGAGATTGCATGGCTCTGTGCTCGATTGTATACACCTGTCAGCAACGGGTGGGGCTGAAGTAACCAAATGAACTCATCTGAAGGGTCCACATACTTTTATGTATATATATATATATATATATAACACTTGAGTATCCCACACATTCGGCACACCTTCCTAATATTGAGTTGCACCCGCCCCTTTGCCCTCAGAACAGCCTCAATTCGTCAGGGCGTGGACTCTACAAGGTGTCATGTGATCCACCTACTACCATACCCCGTTCAAAGGCACTTCAATCTTTTGTGACATCATTAAGCAATCATACCTTTCACCTGCATTCACCTGGTCAGTCTATGTCATGGAACGAGAAGGTGTTCCTAATGTTTTGTATGCTCTGTGTACATTTATTTATATATATTTATAAATATTTATATATTTTTTTACAAATTGATACTTTGAGTCAAATATTGATATCGCCCCAAAATAATATTGTGATATTTAACTGTATATATTTTTTCCCCATCGCTAACTAACTAACTAACTAACTAACTAACTAGCCAACTAACCATATCTAACTAACTAAGTAGCAGTGTGGTGGAAATGGTTGCAGCAGTAATATCTTCCTGAGGGTTTATGTGCAGCAGCAGTAGAAGACCCACTGCGCACACACACACACACACACACACACACACACACACACACACACACACACACACACAGAAACTGAGTGCTCCCAGCTCACCAGGCTGTGAGAGAGGGAGGGAGAATAAGAGAGACTGAGAATCCATGCCACCGTGAATAACCTGTGTGCATGTAGCAAGGGGGGTGTGTGTGTGTGTGTGTGTGTGTGTGTGTGTGTGTGTGTGTGTGTGTGTGTGTGTGTGTGTGTGTGTGTGTGTGTGTGTGTGTGTGTGCAAACAAACCGAGGTCCTCCTGACATAAATGACTCAGAGAACATTTCTCCTTGTTAGACTTAGAGGTAGGCCTTCAGGAGGAAGAAGGGATGTGTATTCACTCTCTCCCTACTCGTATTATTTATTCATTTTCTATCTCTTTATTTCTCTCTTTATCTCTCTCTTCATCTCTTATCTTTCTCTCGTTATCTCTCTCTTTTTATGTCTCTCTCTTTGTCTTGCTCTCGAGTGGCGCAGAGGCGTCACTACAGTCCCTGGTTCGAATCCAGGCTGCATCACATCCGGCCGTGATTGGGAGTCCCATAGGGCGGAGCACAATTGGCCCAGCGTTGGCCGGGTTAGGCCGTCATTGTAAATATGAATTTGTTCTTAATTGACTTGCCTGGTTAAATAATCTCTCTTTATCTCTATCTTTCTTTCTCTGTGTATCTCTATCTCTCTTATCTTTCTTTATCTCACTATCTATCTTTATCTCTCTCTTTTTTATCTCTCACTCTTTATCACTCTCTCTATCTTTATTTATTTCTTTATCTCATTTCATCTCCATCTTTCTCTATCTCTTTTACTTTATCTCTTTATCTCTATCTTTCTATCTCTCTCTATCTCTGTAATTTTTAAAAAATCTTTCTCTATCTCTCTCTTTGTATCTCTATCTCCCTTTATCTCCCACTTTTTCTTTCTTTCTCTATCTCTCTATCTTTATCTCTCTGTTTCTCTTCTCTCTGCATCTGCTTATCTGTTTCTCTTCAATTCAAAAGGCTTTATTTGCATGGGAAACATATGTTTACATTGCCAAAGCAAATGGAGTGGACAATAAAGGAAAATAAACAAGGGAAATAATCAGTAAACTTTACACTTACAAAAATTGTAAAATAATATAGACATTTAAAATGCTATGTACAGTGTTTCAACAATGTGCAAATAGTTGAAGTATGAAAGGGTTAGAACAGACTAATACATGACCTGGAATCGATTGATCTCTCCTTCTAGGAGGACCTGTATTCTAGTGGGGGGATATAGGTAACACACAGAGGACATTTTTCTCTGTTGAGATCATTTCCTTTAGAATTTCTAGCCAAATGCAAAATGTTCCTGTTTTTAACTAATTGAGTAGAGTGAATTAGGTCTGCTCTTTACCAAACCCCCCGAGTCTCTTCCCTGTTTCACACCTGGTAGTTTGGTGGATGGGACTACCAGCTCTCTTTAACCCAGTTTAGATGGACCGTCTCCTCTATACCCGGTTTCTTGTAGGATGACAATGTCTGTATTACCGATTTCTTTGATGAAGTCCAGRTTMCTGCTCTTTAGGCCAAAGGCAGATGACCTCAGGCCTTGGATATTCCAGGATGAGAGAGTGAAGGCTTTGTGTTCCATAAAGTGTCCAATGTTGTTGGTCGTGTGGTTTGGCCTCAGGCCAGTAAGTGTGAGCAGAGCCTGCTGAGCATCTGGTACATGCCAATGGCTTGGTTAGTGTAAGASTGGAGGTTGGACTGTTTGCCTCGAGCGTATGTCTGACTTTCATGTTGAGGCGATGTCCTTTAAGGTCCTGGCGAAGGTGGGCTCTGCTGCCTTGTAGAGGTGGACCTGGTCATAAAGGTGGGCTCTGCTGCCTTGTAGAGGTGGACCTGGTCATAAAGGTGGGCACTGCAGATTCCTGCTCTTTAGGCCAAAGGCAGATGACCTCAGGCCTTGGATATTCCAGGATGAGAGAGTGAAGGCTTTGTGTTCCATAAAGTGTCCAATGTTTGGTCGTGTGGTTTGGCCTCAGGCCAGTAAGTGTGAGCAGAGCCTGCTGAGCATCTGGTACATGCCAATGGCTTGGTTAGTGTAAGATGGAGGTTGGACTGTTTTGCCTCGAGCGTATGTCTGACTTTCATGTTGAGGCGATGTCCTTTAAGGTCCTGGCGAAGGTGGGCTCTGCTGCCTTGTAGAGGTGGACCTGGTCATAAAGGTGGGCTCTGCTGCCTTGTAGAGGTGGACCTGGTCATAAAGGTGGGCACTGCTGCCTTGTAGAGGTGGACCTGGTCTAAAGTGGGCCTCTGCTTGTAGAGTGACCTGTCATAGGTGGGCTCTGCTGCCTTGTAGAGGTGACCTGTCATAAGGTGGGCTCTGCGCCTGTAGAGGGAACTGGTCATAAAGGTGGGCTCTGCTGCCTTGTAGAGGTGGACCTGGTCATAAAGGTGGGCTCTGCTGCCTTTGTAGAGGTGGACCTGGTCATAAAGGTGGGCCTGCTGCCTTGTAGAGGTGACCTGGTCATAAAGGGGCTCTGCCTTTGAGAGGTGGACCTGGTCGTAAAGGTGGGCTCTGCTGCCTTGTAGAGGTGGACCTGGTCATAAAGGTGGCTCTCTGCCTTGTAGAGTGGACCTGGTCATAAAGGTGCTCTGCTGCCTTGTGGTAGAGGTGGACCTGGTCATAAAGGTGGGCCCTGCTGCCTTGTAGAGGTGGACTGGTCATAAAGGTGGGCACTGCTGCCTTGTAAGGTGACCTGGTCATAAGGTGGGCTCTGCTGCCTTGTAGAGGTGGACCTGGTCATAAAGGTGGGCACTGCTGCCTTGTAGAGGTGGACCTGGTCATAAAGGTGGGCTCTGCTGCCTTGTAGAGGTGGACCTGGTCGTAAAGGTGGGCCCTGCTGCCTTGTAGAGGTGGACCTGGTCATAAAGGTGGGCACTGCTGCCTTGTAGAGGTGGACCTGGTCATAAAGGTGGGCACTCCTGCCTTGTAGAGGTGGACCTGGTCGTAAAGGTGGCCCTGCTGCCTTGTAGAGGTGGACCTGGTCATAAAGGTGGGCTCTGCTGCCTTGTAGAGGTGGACCTGGTCATAAAGGTGGGCACTGCTGCCTGTGTAGAGGTGGACCTGGTCATAAAGGTGGGCACTGTTGCCTTTGTATAGGTAGACCTGGTCATAAAAGCTGTTCAAGCCCAGGGTGGAGTGGTGGGCCGGTAGGCGTTAGGTTTTGGAGCACAGTCACAGGAAATATATGTGTTTACCCGCTGTATGGTAGCAGGGTGGGACGTCTTTTCGTGGTAGCAGGGTGGAGATGACCACTCGTGACACTCCACCAATCAGGCCTTTACGTAGAGTGGCCAGATGGAAGCCACTCCTCAGTAAAAGGCACATGACAGCCCACTGGGTTTGCCAAAAGGCACCTAAAGGACTCTCAGACCATGAGAAACAAGATTCTCTGGTCTGATGAACCAAGATTGAACTCTTGGTCTGAATGCCAAGCGTCACGTCTGAGGAAACCTGGCACCATCCCTACGGTGAAGCATGGTGGTGGCAGCATCATGCTGTGGGGATGTTTTTCAGCGGCAGAGACTGGGAGACTAGTCAGGATCGAGGGAAAGATGAACGGAGAAAGTACAGAGAGATCCTTGATGAACACCTGCTACAGAGTGTGATATTTCAGTTTGAAAAGAATTATACATTTTTAAATTTAGAAAACAGTTTTTGCTTTGTCATTATGGGGTATTGTGTGTAGTTTGATGAGGGGAAACAACTATTTATTAACCTGTTATGGCTGCAGGCCGGTGTCGGTACACTTATGACAACAGCCCGTCCAAGTGCAGGGCGCAAAATTCAAAAGATATTTTTTAGAAATATTTAACTTTCACACATTAACGAGTCCATACAGCAAATGAAAGATAAACATCTTGTGAATCCAGCCAACATGTCTGATTTTTAAAATCACCACGTATATTTATGTTAGCTCACACCAAATACAAAAAAAGCACAGACATTTTTCACAGCACAGGTAGCATGCACAAAACCAACCAAACTAACCAAGAACCAACCAAACTAACAAGAAACAACTTCATCAGATGACAGTCTATAACATGTTATACAATAAATCTATGTTTTGTTCGAAAAATGTGCATATTTGAGGTATAAATCATAGTTTTACATTGCAGCTACAATCGGAAATAGCACCGAAGCAGCTAGAACAATTAGAGACCAAATTGAAATACCTAAATACATCATAAACATTATGAAAATACATGGTGTACAGCAAATGAAGACAAACATCTTGTGAATCCAGCCAATATTTCCGATTCTTTAAGTGTTTTACAGCGAAAACACAATATAGCATTATATTAGCTTACTACAATAGCCTACACACAACCCATTCATTCAATTCAACGTTAGCGATGGCGAATAAACCAGCAAAAGATATAAATTTTTTCACTAACCTTCATAAACTTCATCAGATGACAGTCCTATAACATCCTATTACACAATACATATATGGTTTGTTCGAAAATGTGCATATTTAGAGCTGAAATCCGTGGTTATACAATGTGACCATGTAGCAATTATTTCAGAATCTCCGTATATTGTTCTGACACTCACCTATTCTGACCAAATAACTATTCATAAACTTTACTAAAAAATACATGTTGTATAGGAAATGATAGATACACTAGTTCTTATGCAATCGCCGTGTTAGAATTCTAAACATAAACTTCAGTACGACATGTAGCTTACGTTATAGCGAGAGATCGCCCAAAATCTGGGCGCAAACTAATAGTAACATGTTCGACAGATATATGAAATAACATCATAAATGGGTCCTACTTTTGATGATCTTCCATCAGAATGTTGTACAAGGCGTCTTTATCCAAGAACAATCGTTGTTTGGTTTAGAATGGCATTTTTCCCTCTCGAGATGAGCAAGCAAAACTAGCCAAGTGGCGCTAAGCTTTCCTTCGTCACCAAACGCAAGGAACGCAACACGCCTAAACTCCCAAAAAATTTCAATAATCTAATAAAACTATATGAAAAAAAACATACTTTACGATGATATTATCACATTTATCAAATAAAATCAAAGCCGGAGATATAAGACGTCTATAAACGAATGCTTTTCAGAAGCCAATACTGGTGACCTTTATGCGCTCCTGAACAAAGGAATTCTGGGGTCATGTCATTCCAAGCTCTCTCTTTTGACCATAGAAATACCTAGAACAACCATTTCACCTCTCACAGCCCTATTGACATC
>NW_019943868.1:70046-74572 GCF_002910315.2 Salvelinus sp. IW2-2015
TCTGCTGCCTTGTAGATTGGAACCTGGTCAAAAAGGGGCTCTGCTGCCTTGTAGAGGTGACCTGGTCATAAAGGTGGGCACTGCTGCCTTGTAGAGGTGGACCTGTCATAAAGTGGCCCTGCTGCCTTGTAGAGGTGGACCTGGTCGTAAAGGTGGGCTCTGCTGCCTTGTAGAGGTGGACCTGGTCATAAAGGTGGCTCTGCTGCCTTGTAGAGGTGGACCTGGTCATAAAGTGGCTCGCTTGCCTTGTAGAGGTGGAACGTGTCATAAAGGTGGGCCTGCTGCCTTGTAGAGGTGGACCTGGTCATAAAGGTGGGCCTGCTGCCTTGTAGAGGTGGACCTGGTCATAAAGGTGGGCTCTGCTGCCTTGTAGAGGTGGACCTGGTCATAAAGGTGGGCACTGCTGCCTTGTAGAGGTGGACCTGGTCAAAAGGTGGGCTCTGCTGCCTTGTAGAGGTGGACCTGTCGTAAAGTGGCCTTGCTGCCTTGTAGAGGTGACCTGGTCATAAAGTGGGCACTGCTGCCTTGTAGAGGTGGACCTGGTCATAAAGGTGGCCTCCTGCCTTGTAGAGGTGGACCTGGTCGTAAAGGTGGCCCTGCTGCCTTGTAGAGGTGGACCTGGTCATAAAGGTGGGCTCTGCTGCCTTGTAGAGGTGGACCTGGTCATAAAGGTGGGCACTGCTGCCTTGTAGAGGTGGACCTGGTCATAAAGGTGGGCACTGTGCCTTGTATAGGTAGACCTGGTCATAAAAGCTGTTCAAGCCCAGGGTGGAGTGGTGGGCCGGGTAGGCGTTAGGTTTTGGAGCACAGTCACAGGAAATATATGTGTTTACCCGCTGTATGGTAGCAGGGTGGACGTCTTTTCGTGTAGCAGGTGGAGATGACCACTCGTGACACTCCACCAATCAGGCCTTTACGTAGGAGTGGCCAGAATGATCCACCACTCTTCTCTACAGATGTGACACACAGGTCCATTATCTTCTACAATATGAGTCTGTTTGAGCTCCAGTATATCTTCCCTGGAGTCCAGTGTTTCTTATCTACAGATGTAGTCTGTTTGATCCAGTATATCCTCTACAGATGTAGTCGTTGAGATCCAGTTTTTTCTTCTACAGATGTAGTCTGTTGAGTCCAGGTATGATCCTCTACAGATGTAGGTCTGTTGAGCCAGTATATCTTCTACAGATTGTAGTCTGTTGAGTCCAGTGTTTGCTTCTACAGATGCCAGTCGGTGAGTCCAGTATATCCTCTAACAATGTAGGTCTGTTTGATCCAGTGTTTCTTCTACAGATGTAGTCTGGTGAGTCCAGTATCTCCTCTACAGATGTAGTCTTGTTGCTGTCCAGTATCTCTTACTACATATGTAGAGACTGTCTGAGCTCCAGTATCATCTTCTACAGATGTAGTCTGTTGAAAGTCCAGTATAGCTTCTACAGATGTGAGTCTTGAGTCCAGTGTGATCTTCATACAGATGTAGTCTGTTTGAGTCCAGTATATCTTCTACAGAATGTAGTCTGTTTGAGGTCCATCCAGTATATGCCTCTACAGATGTAGTCTGTTGAGTCCAGTGTTTCCTGCGACAGATGTAGTCTGTTGAGTCCTGTGTTTCTTCTTACAGAATTGTAGCTCTGTTGAGTCCAGTATTATCCTCTACAATGTAGTCTGTTGAGTGCCAGTGTTCTCGTCTACAGATGTTTATAGTCTGTGAGTCCTGTGTTTCTTCTACAAGATGTAGTCTGTTGCAAGTTCCAGTATATTTCCTCTACAGATGTAGTCTGTTGATTCCAGCTATATCTTCTACAGATTGTAGTCTGTTGAGTCCAGTCTGTTTCTTCTACAGATGTAGTCTTTTGAGTCCAGTAGACCTCTACAGATGTAGGTCTGTTGAGTCCAGTATATCTTCTACAAATTAGTCTGTTGAGTCCAGTGTTTCTTCTACAGATGTAGTCTTTTGAGTCCCAGTATACCCTCCAGATTGTAGTCTGCTTGAGTCCAGTTGTTATCTTCTACAGAGTGTCGGGGTTGAGTTCCAGTGTTTCTTTCTACAGATGGAGTCTGTTGAGTCCAGTATATTCTTCTACAGATGTAGTTCTGTTTGAGTCCATGTATTCTTTTACAGATGAGTCTGTTGAGTCCAGTTGTATTCTTCTACAGATGTAGTCTGTTGAGTCCAGCATATCCTCTACAGATGTAGTCTGTTGAGTCCAGTATATCCTCTACAGATGTAGTACTGTTGAGGTTCCAGTATATCCTCTACAATGTAGTGCTGCTTGACGTTCCAGTATATCTTCTACAGGCATGTAGTCTGTTGAGTTCCAGTGTACTTCTACAGATGTAGTCTGTTGAGTCACAGTGTATCTTTCTACAGATGTAGTCTGTTGAGTCCAGTATATCTTCTACAGATGCTAGGTCCTGTTTTGACGTCCAGTATATCCTCACAGATGTAGTCTGTTGAGGTCCGAGTAGATCTTTCTACAGATGTAGTCTGTTGATCCAGTATATTTCTTTTTTAGTGGAAGGCGTATGAAGTGCATGTATACTAATAGATATCAAGCACATTTATAGGCAGGCCCTGGAACAGAGCCTCGATTTAAGATTTTTCACTTTCTGACAGGAAGTTTGCTGCAAAATGAGTTCTGTTTTACTCACAGATATAATTCAAACGGTTTTAGAAACTTGAGAGTGTTTTCTATCCAATAGTAATAATAATATGCATATTGTACGAGCAAGAATTGAGTACGAGGCCGTTTGAAATGGGCACCTTTTATCCAAGCTACTCAATACTGCCCCTGCAGCCCAAATAAGTAAATTTTAGAATAAGGCTGTGACGTAACAAAATGTGGGAAAGTCAAGGGGTTTGATAAACTTTCCGGCAAGATGCAATGCACTTCTCTCTCCAGCCAATTTGTGCAAATTCATTGTTTCATAACTTCATTGTGTGAATTGTTACATCATCAGTAGAACCATTACCATTAATTTCTAATCTATAATGTTTGTTTGTTAATTTCTGTTTATGCATTAAATATATTATTATATACCAGTCTTTTACCGTTCTCATTGTCGGACTGGACACATTGTTTGCAGAGCGCACAACCTACGCTTGTGAGAAACAAGTTCTGGTTTATTTCATTCCATTTATGAGTTTTATCAATCAATTTATTCATAGTCTTTTGTTTGGAGCGCTCCTGTCAATGTTGAGTAAGGACGCCCACCTGATTACGCTTAGAAGTAGGCCTTGTAAGGCCCAGATTACATTCCAATGGTCCCAATTGGAGATCTGATAGTGTTTCTGATTGGCTTAACGCACCACCAATAATGAGCTGTGGAGCTTCTCAAAGTAAAGTTTTCTTCACCTCAAACAGGAAGTAAAGTCTGTTTTTTGCATCAATTGATAATGACAATAGTTCCTCAATGTATATGAAAAATCTTTCCAGCTCTCTCCCTTTCGATAACCACTCAGCGTGAAAAGAGAAACATGTCCTGCTGTGATCCAGTGGAAACGTCATAAAATAGGCCGACCTGATTACTTCTTATCAGCGCTGGACTTGAACTGAAATAGGTGCTGGTACTGTTTCTATTTAGGTGCAGGAGCTCCACAATACTCTTGAGCTAATATTCTATGAGAGGAACAGGAGCTCAAGCAGCAGAACATGTTGCGATGCCGGTACTCTGCTCCGGTGAGCTCCTGACCAAGTCAACCACTGCTTCTTATCCATTGATCAAAGAGTCTACAGCCGTGTCTGTACTGATCTCACTGGAGCAGGAAGCTCTGAGGGGCCCACAATATTTTATACAATGTTGCAAGTTCACTAGCACAAGCTTCATGCCAGACCTAAGTTAAAGGAGCAGGAGGAGAATGGTTGGGTCAGGTTACATTTTTCCCCCCCTTCTTCTGGTGATGTAGATCTCTGGCTCCCTCTTGAGTCATTTGTGTCTTATTTCATCAAACAGTAAGCTTAAAGCATCAGACAAGCTCAATGCATATAGTTGATTTTATTAAAACACACAGGGTGTGTCTATATATGGCAAAATACACATAGAAACATATCGGCCGACTTTCGGTCCGACTAAGAATTTTTTTAGCCGGGGGCAGCCCAACAGTACATACGGTACTATTCACCTCAAGCAATTACATTAGACTGTAACAGAACGATTTTGCCCCAACAATATTACACAGATTTACAGCTGCAGATGAGGTCCATGGACATTGGTGTGGGTGTAACAATCCCTGTATGACTGACCTATGATGCAACCCCAGTCCACAACAGCACTTCATACCCACAAAGCAGTGTCCGTTATCCTACCATTATCTTGGTTGGGTTAGAATCTCAGGGCGGGTGACATCACCACACGATGGCTACTAGTGCTGTGTCTCTCTTGGTCTATCCTTGTTTACTTGCGTCCTATCTCCTCACCCACCTGTGTTGCGTTCCGTCTCCTCACCCACCTGTGTTGCGTCCCGTCTCCTCACCCACCTGTGTTGCGTCCCGTCTCCTCACCCACCTGTGTTGCGTCCCGTCTCCTCA
>NW_019943868.1:74597-90371 GCF_002910315.2 Salvelinus sp. IW2-2015
GGGCCCTGTGTCTCAGTAGTGGAGACTACATGGTTGTTTTGGTCAAACAGTAGTGAAGCTAACATAGGGCCTGGTCACATAGTGGAATCTACAATAGGGCCCTGGTCTACAGTAGTGAACTACATAGGGCCCTGGTCCAACAGTAGTGATATACATAGGGCCTGGTCAATCAGTAGTGGGGGGGGAAAAGCTACATAGGGCCCTGGTAACAGTCAGTGAATCTACAAGGGCCTGGTCACAGTCAGTGACTAAATAGGGCCCTGGTAACAGTAGTGAACTACCTAGGGCCCTGGTCTACAGTCAGTGAACTACATAGGGCCTGGTTACAGTATGAACTCATAGGGCCCTTGGTCAACAGTAGTGAATTACATAGGGGCCTGGTCCAACAGTAAGTGAACTAACATAGGGCCCTGGTCAACATTTTAGTGAACTAACATAGGCGCTGGGTCCAACAGTAGTGAACTACATGGGCCCTGGTCACAGTTAGTGAACTACATAGGGCCGTGGTCTACAGTAGTGAACTACATAGGGCCCCTTGGTCTACAGTAGTGAACTACATGGGCCTGGTCAAGCAGTAGTGGAACTACATAGGGCCCTGGGGTCAACAGTAGTGACATACATAGGGCCCTGGTCAACGTAGTGTAATACATGAGGGGCCTGGTCAACAGTAGTGAACTACATAGGGCCCTGGTCAACAGTAGTGAACTACAGTAGGGCCCTGGTCAGCAGTAGTGAACTACAAATAGCGGCCCTGGTCAACAGAGTGAACTATCATAGGGCCCTGGTCTACAGTTATGCTCTGCCAATGGGCCCTAGTCAACTAGTAGTGAACTACATGGGGCCCTGGGTCAACGTAGTGCTCTACATAGGCCCTGGTCAACAGTAATGAACTACATAGGGCCGGCACACGTAGTGAACTACATAGGGCCTCTGGTCACAGTAGTGAACTACATAGGGCCCTGGTAAATCAGTAGTCAGAACTATCATAGGGCCCTGGTCAACAGTAGTGACTACATAGGCCTGTCAACAGTAGTGAACTACATAGGGCCCTGGTAACAGTAGTGAACTATCTAGGGCCCTGGTCAACAGTATGAACTACATAGGGCCCTGTCTACATAGTGAACTACATAGGGCCTGTCTACAGTAGTGAACTAAATAGGGCCTGGTCAACAGTAGTGAACTACATAGGGCCCTGTCAATCAGTAGTGAACTACATTAGGGTTTACTGGTCAAGCAGTAGTGAACTACATAGGCCCTGGTCTACGTAAGTGAACGTACATAGGGCCCTGGTCTACAGTAGTGAACTAATAGGGCCCTGGTCTACAGTAGTGAACTACTAGGCCCTGGTAAACAGATGAACTCCATAGGGCCTGGATCAACAGTAGTGAATCTACATAGGGCCCTGGGTCAACAGTAAGTGGAACTAAGGGCCTGGTCAAACAGTAGTGAACTAAATAGGTTCCTGGTCAGACAGTAGTGCTCTACATAGGGCCCTGGTCAACAGTAGTGAACTAAAAATAGGGCCTGGTCTACCAGTAGTGAACTAAATAGGTTCCCTGGTCAACAGTAGTGAACAAATAGGGCACTGGTCTACAGTGAGGAACTATCATAGGCCTGGTCAACAGTAGTGACTACATAAGGGCTGGTCAACAGTAGTGAACTACATAGGGCCCTGGTCTACAGTAGTGAACTCATAGGGCCCTGGTCAACAGTGTGAACTACATAGGGCTGGTCAACAGTAGTGAACACATAGGGCTGGTCAACAGTAGTGCTCTACATACGCCCTGGTCAACGTAGTGCTCTACATAGGGCCTTGGTCTAACAGTAGTGAACTACATAGGGCCCTGGTCAACAGTAGTGACTACATAGGGCTCCCTGGTCAACAGTAGTGAAACTACATAGGGCCCTGTCAGACAGTAGTGCTCTACATAGGGCCTGGTCAACAGTAGTGAACTACATAGGGCCTGGTCAACAGTTAGTTGCTCTACAGTAGAGGGCCCTGGTAACAGTAAGTGCTCTACTAGGCCTGGGTCATCAGTAGTGAACTACTAGGGCCTGGGTCAACAGTAGGTGGGAACTTACATAGGGCGCCTGGTCAACATAAGTGAACTACGATAGGGCCCGGTCAACAGTAGTGGAAATACATAGGGCCCCTGGTCCAACATATGACTAGCATAAGGGCCTGGTCACAGAGTTGAATCTACATAGGGCCCTGGTCAACAGTAGTGCTCTACATTAGGGCCATGGTCAACAGTATGGAACTACATAGGGCCCTGGTCAACAGTATACACTACATAGGGCCTGGTTAAACAGTATGAACTACATAGGGCACTGGTCAACAGTAGTGAACTCATACGTGGCCCTGGTAACAGTAGTGAACTACATAGGCCTGTCAAACAGTAGTGACTACTGGGCCCTGGTCAACAGTAGTGAACGTACATTAGGGCCCGGTGAACAGTAGTGACTACATAGGCCTGGTCAAACAGTAGTGAACTACATTAGGCCGCTGGTCACAGTAGTGACTACATAGGGGCCTGGTCAACAGTAGTGAACTAACATAGGGCCCTGGTCTAACAGTTAGTGAATCTAATGAGGGCCCTGGTCTACAGTATGTTGGAACTACATAGGCCTGGTCTACATAGTGAGATACATAGGGCCTGGTTCAACAGTAGGAACTACTAGGGGCCCTGGTCAACAGTATGAACTACATGGCCCTGGTCAACAAGTGGTGAACTAAATAGGGCCCTGGTCAACAGTAGTGAACTACAATAGGGCCCGTTACCAGTTAGTGGAACCGTAAAGGGGGCCCTGGTCACAGTAGGTGAACTAATAGGTTCCTGGTCAACAGTAGTGCTTAACATAGGGCTGGTCAACAGTATGGGAACTAATAGGGCCCTGGTCTACAGTAGTGAACTAATAGGTTCCTGGTCAGATCAGTAGTGAACTAAATAGGGCCCTGGTCGTACAGTATGAACTACATAGGGCCTGGTCGAACAGTAGTGAACTACATAGGGCCCTGGTCAACAGTGATGAACTACATGAGGGCCCTGGTCTACAGTATGAACTACCATAGGGCCTGGTCAGCAGTAGTGAACTACAGGCCCTGGTCAACCCCAGTAGTGAACTACATAGGGCCCTGGTCACAGTAGTGAAGCCTACATAGGCGCTGGTCCCACATTGTAGTGCTGCTACATAGGGGCCCTGGTCACAGGTAGTGCTCTAATAGGGCCCTGTCAACAGTGATGAACTACATAGGGCGCCTGGTTCAATCAGTATGAACACATAGGCCTGGTCAACAGTAGTGAACTATAGGGCTCCTGGTCAACAGTAGTGCTGCTAATAGGGCCCTGGTCAACAGTAGTGACTACATGGGCCCTGGTCACAGTAGTGGCTCTTACAAGGGCCCTGGTCACGTAGTGGCTCTACATAGGGCCCTGGTCAACAGTAGTGAACCTACATAGGGTCCCTGGTCAAACAGTAGTGAATCTACATCGGGCCTGGTCAACAGTAGTGAACTACATAGGGCCCTGTCAACAGTAGTGGAACTACATCAGGGCCCTGGCAACAGTAGTGAACTACATAGGGCTGGTACATAAGTGACTACTAGGGCTGGTCACAGTAAGTGCTCTACAATAGGGCCCTGGTCAACAGTAGTGAATACATAGGGCCTGGGCTCTAACAGTAATTACAAGCTACATAAGGGCCCTGGTCACCAGTAGTGAACTACATAGGGCCACTGGTCAACAGTAGTGAACTACATAGGTCCGCTGGTCACAGTTGTGAACTCATGGGCCCGGTCAATAGTGAACTACATAGGGCCTGGTCACAGTAAGTGAACTACAATAGGCCCTGGGTCAACAGTAGTGAACTACATAGGGCCCTGGTCAACAGTAGTGAACTACATAAGGGCCTTGGCTACAGTAGTGAACTAACATTAGGGCCGGGTCAACCAGTAGTGAACTGACATAGTGGTCAACAGTAGTGACTACATAGGGCCCTGGTCAACAGTAGTGAACTACATAGGGCCCCTGGTCAACCGTAGTGAACTACATATGGGCCCTGGTCCAACAGTAGTGACTACTAATAGGGCCTGGTCACAGTAGTGCTACTAGGGCCCTGGTCAATTCGAGTAAGTACACTACAGTAGGGCTCTCTGAACTGCTCTTCGCTCTCTGCCTGTTTGTAAGTTCGCTTCTCCCTGAGTCTGGTTAAAGAACAGGTGGTTCGTCCGTAGTTGATTGAATTGATTGACACATGCAAAGTGGTGCGTTGAGTAGTGAATTTGCAACTCTGGGTTACAAATTGCCAGGTGACGTTGTTTAACAGTACATTTAACTGACAAATTACAGAGATAACAATTACTAGTACGAGGATTTTAATATTCTGACGCTTGTAGGACAGCGATTGCTGGCAATTAGTTGGAAAAGCTGTAGATCGACTGTTGAAGAGAGGGGTAAGGAGGAGGAGGAGGAGAGGCAGTTGATGGAGACGAAGGGGTTACTCACTGTGAGAAAGAGACCGCTGGGGAGAAGCTGAAGTTTGCGTGGTGATAGCGGTCCACAAGTTGAGAGGGATTCTCTGTATCATGTTTCGCAGTGGCATGAGAAGTCGTACTTACAGAATCAGAAGAGTTGCTCTGTGATCCAGCCCAACACGCTCTCTCTCGTTGTTCCATGGGTAAAAACGCCTGAGACGGGACATGAAGTTCATGAGAACACATTCTCTTTCACAACAACACCTACGAGAGTGGAACCTGACAGAGAAGTGGGAGACTGACAGAGAGGTGAGACCTGACAGAACGAGGTGGAGACCCTGACAGAGAGGTGGACTGACAGAGCGGGAGACCGGAGGTGGAGACCTGACAGAGAGGTGGAGACCGACAGACGAGGTGGGAGACCTGAAGAGAAGGTGGGAGACGCGAAGAGGCGGTGGGGACTCGACGGAGGGGGCGACCTGACGAGAAGGGTGGGGGACCTGACAGAGAGGTGGGACACTGACAGAGAGGTGGACCCTGACGAGAGGTGGACACTTACAGAGAGGTGGACACGTGACAGAGAGGTGGACACTGCGAGGTGGACATGACAGAGGGTGGACAACGAAGAGAGGTGGACACTGACAGAGAGGTGGACCCTGACAGAGAGGTGGGGAACCTGACAGAGAGGTGGAGACCTGAACAGATGAGGTGGAGACCTGACAGAGGGCTTGGAGACTCTGACAGAGAGGTGGAGACCTGACAGAGGACGAGGGGTGGGGAGACTGAACAGAGGGGGGCTAAGAGGTGGAGACCTGACAGAGAGGTGGGACCTGTGAAGCACTCGGCCACTTTTCCAATATTTCACAATCTCACAGCGAAACATAACATGAACATGTTCACACTATATAACAACCCTACCTATGTTTCCCCTCAATAGCACTATGGACATCCTTCCACGGTCAGGCAACCATGCAAAATTGTTAGAATGCAGAGAAGGTTTAGAAGCAGAGAGAAACACAAGTGTTAAGTAAAGGCTTTGATTCAGTAGCTCCTGCTGTGCTGACTTATTTATAGTGATCTGAGGTAATTGTAGAGAATGAACTTCTGTGGGTGCTAGATTGACTCATTCACCACAGTCTTGCTCTGCGGGCTGCTTGAGAGGTTGATGATGAGAGGAGGAGGTCATTGAAGTGAGTATGTAGCTAGTTGGAGTGACTGCTAGGCTTTTCCCAATTCATCCTTCCTCAATTCCTCTCAACGCAACCTCAACCCCCCATTGGAGAAGGTACGAGAGGAGGTACCTCTCCTCCAATACAGTTGTGATTACACACAGGTGGGTGAGGGGAGACGGGACGCAACACAGGTGGTGTGGAGACGGACGCCAACACAGGTGGGTGAGGAGACGGGACGCACACAGGTGGGCCGTCTCCTCACCCACCTGTGTTGCGTCCCGTCTCCTCACCCACCTGTGTTGCGTCCCGTCTCCTCACCCACCTGTGTTGCGTCCCGTCTCCTCACCCACCTGTGTTGTATCACAACTGTATTGGAGGAGAAGGTACCTCCTCTCTGACCTTCTCCAATGGGGTTTTGAGGTTGCGTTGAGAGGAATTGAGGAAGGATGAATTGGGAAAAAGCCTAGCAGTCACCTGCCAACTAGCTACATACTCACCTCAATGACCTCCTCCTCCTCATCATCAACCTCAGCAGCCCGCAGAGCAAGACTGTGTGAACTGAGTCAATCTAGCACCCACAGAATTCATTCTGCTACAATTACCTCAGATCACTATAAAGTAGGCAGGCACAGCAGGAGGCTACTGAATCAAAGCTTTACTGTTAACACTTGTGTTTCTCTCTGTTCTAAACCTTCTCTGCATTCTAACATTTTGCATGTTATGCCTGACCGTGGAAGATGTCCATAGTGTATTGAGGGGAAATGCATAGTAGGGTTGTTATATAGTGTGAATGTTATGTTATTGTTTCGCTGTGAGATTGTGAAATATTGAAAGTGGCCGAGTGCTCACAGGTCTCCACCTCTCTGTCAGGTCTCCACCTCTCTGTCAGGTCTCCACCTCTCTGTCAGGTCCCCACCTCTCTGTCAGGTCTCCACCTCTCTGTCAGGTCTCCACCTCTCTGTCAGGTCTCCACCTCTCTGTCAGGTCTCCACCTCTCTGTCAGGTCCACCTCTCTGTCAGGTCTCCACCTCTCTGTCAGGTCTCCACCTCTCTGTCAGGTCTCCACCTCTCTGTCAGGTCTCCACCTCTGTCAGGTGTTTGTTGTGAAAGAGAATGTGTTCTCATGGTAACTTCTGTCCCGTCTTCAGGGTTGACCATTGGAACAACGAGAGAGAGCGTGTGGTGCTGATCACAGACAACTCTCTGCTGATCTGTAAGTACGACTTCGTCATGCTCAACTGCGAACAGATACAGAGAATCCCTCTCAACTTTGTGGACCGCATCACCCACGGCAACTTCAGCTTCCCCCAGCGGTCTCTTCTCACGTGAGTAACCCCTTCGTCTCCATCACTGCCTCTCCTCCTCCTCCTCCTTTCCCTCCTCTTCAACAGTCGTCTACAGGCATTTTCCCAACTAATTGCAGCAATGCGCTGTCCTACAAGCGTCAGATATTAAAATCTGTACTAGTAATTGTTATCTCTGTATTTGTTCAGTAAATGTCTGTTAAACAACGTCACCTTCAATTTGTACCAGAGTTGCAAATTCACTATCAACGCACCACTTTTGCATGTGTCAATCAATCAATCAATCTACGACCGAACACTTGTTCTTTAACAGTAACTCAGGGAGAAGGACATTACAAACAGGCAGAGAGGAGAGCAGTTCAGAGAGCCCTATGTAGTGTATTACTGTTGACCAGGGCCCTATGTAGTTCACTACTGTTGACGTTCACTACTGTTGCACCAGGGCCCTATGTTAGTTCAACTACTGTTGACCAGGGCCCTATGTAGTCACTACTGTTTGACCAGGGCCCTATTGTAGTTCACTACTGTTGACCAGGGCCCCTATGTCAGTCTCACTACTGTTGACCAGGGCCCCTATGTTAGTTCACTACTGTTGAACCAGGGCCCTATGTAGTTCACTTACTGTGTGGGAACCAGGGCCCTATGATAGTTCATTAACTGTGACCGAGGCCCTATAGTAGAACAGCGACTACGTGAGATTGGCAGGCGCGCTATGTATGTTCAACTACGTGAAACCCGAGGGACCCGAACTAATGATAGAGCACTCCTGAAAGCTGAGACCAGATGCCCTATGACGTAGTTGCAGTACTGTAGACCAGGGAGGGCCTATATTGTAATAGTTGCGAACTACTTTGACCAGGGCCGCTATGTAGTTCGATGGCTACTGGTTCCGGTGGGCCCTCATGTAGTTACACGTACTGTTTGAGCCAGGGCCCTATGTAGGTTGCACTCACTATGTGTTGGACAAGGGCCCGTACTAAAGAAGTACTGATGAGTTGACCAGGCCCTATGTAGATGGCTATCACGTATCTAGTCTGAGAACGAGAGCCCTTAATGTGTATTACACGTAACTGTAGACGCGAGGGGACATGATAGGATTCAACTACTAAAGGACTGAGACCACGGCCTATTAGGGTTCACTACATGATTGACCAGAAGGCCGCTACTGGATAGTCACTAGCTCGTTGAACCAGGCGCCTATGATAGGCTTCACTGGACTGAGGTTGAGCCAGGGTATGTAGTGGTCACTACATGAGTTGACCAGGGCGCCTATGTAGTTAACACGTAGCTGGTTGACCAGAGCCCTGGAGTGTAGTTCCAAACTACTAGAATAGAAACCGAGGGGCCCTCATGTAGTTTCAACATTACTGTAAAGAACTCAGGGCCCGATGTAGTTCACAATAACTGTTCTGACCAGGGCCATATGTAGTTCACTACTGGTCTGACCAGGCGGCCTAATACGTAAGAATCTACACTACATAAGTATTACCACGAGAGCCGACTAAATGTAGTATAACCACTTACTGTTAGACCGGGCCCTATGTAGTTCAGCTACCATGATTGACCAGGCCCTAATGTTAGTATACACATACAATGATAGAGACCAGGCCCTAGTACGCTTCACTACTGATGACCAGGCCCTAATGTAGAATTCACGTAACTGAGATGTGAACCAGGCCCTATATAGGATTACCACTACTGTAAGACCGAGGGCCTATTAAGTTTCACTACTGCTTCGTGGATCCATGGGGCCACATCTTTAGTGCAGCTTAGCTGTCTGAACACAGACGACACCATATTTAGCTCTCACTAAACTGATATGAGCCAGGGCCCGTACTTAGCTCGACTACTGGTTGGATCACAGGGCCTAGGTGGAAGAGGCAGGCTACTGATACAGACCAGGAACCTATCTGAGATTCAACGGATACCTGATTTGACCACGGGCGCTCTCGCATTGAGGATGAATCAGCGTACAGTGTTGACAAGTGGGCCCTAATGGTAGGGCGCCTTACTGTTTGACCGAAAGGCCCGTTGGATGTAGGGTTCAACTGACTGTTGACCAGAGGCCACGTAAATGATAAGTTCACTCACTGATAGACCAAGGCGCGCGCCAATATGTAGTTTCGACTACTGTGAGGAGCACAGGGGCCCGTATGGTATTTCACTACTAGTAGCCAACCAGGCCTATGATAGTTCACCTAACTGAGTAATGACCAGGGGCGCCTATCGAGTGAGTAAGTGCACGAATTAGGAGCACAGAGCCGCTAGGTGTAGGTTACCGATACTGGTCTGACCAGGGCGCACTATGGATTCCACGTACATGTAGACGGCCCGGATGGGTCAGATTTCCAGCTGACGGGCATATAGACAGGCCCTAGATGGTAGTTCACTACTGTTTGACCATGCCTAGTCGTAGATTCCTCACTCCACCTGAGTTGACCGACGGCCCATATGCTCAGGTTTCGACTACTGATTCGACCCCGCCCTATGTATGGTTCGAGCGGTACTGGTTGAACCAGGGCCCTAGTCGTACGTTCAAGCTACGCACTAATAGATTGCACCAGGGGCACGCCATGGTAGATACTTCAATTCTGTGAGGCAGAGGGGCAACAATATAGTGTAGATGTCAACTACTGGCTGTGCCACACAGGGGATTGTGTGCTAGTTCATTGCAGCTGAGAATATGCAGGCAGACACGGCGCGGCGCACTATCGGTAGGCAGCAGCACTTGATCATGCACCAGGGCACACTATATCGTAGTGCACTACGGTGTTGACCAGGGCAACTGGAGTGTAGACCACTAACTGATGAGACGCAGGGCCCTATGTAGCGTCTCTCACTAACTGCTGGACCAGGTCCCTAGTCGCCTGGATGTTACGTACCTGTCATACTGTAATGAGGCCACACAGGCAGCCCTAAGAGGCTGTGCACGAACTCTGCAGCTCCTGGTTGGACCCAAGCCGCCCTATGTAGTTATCACACCTACTGTTGGACGCAGGCGCACCTATGGGTAAGAGATTCAACAATTACTGTGAACCTAGGGCACAAGTATGGTCACGAGTGGGTGCCACAGGGGTAGCTGGCTTGACACACAACGTGGGCCCGGTAGTTCGTTACACTAGACTAAGGTTAGCCCAGTGCCCTGATGTGTATCATATCAACATGACTCGACTGGTGAACGCAGGGGCACGCGCTAATGTATGGAAAGTAAGTCGAGCGTGTAGCTGTTGTACTCGAGAGGGCCTATAATGGTAGGTGTCGACATAACATGTTTGAAAACCAGGACCACTAATTGTTAACCGATCGACTCACTCGAATAAGACCAGGGCCTGCGATGATAGGTCGACTAACTCGATGGAATTGAGTACCAGAGGGAACCCTCAGTGGTGAGTTATTCTTACATATAAAGTTGACACAGGGCCCTATGATTAGTACATCTTACTGATAAGACCAGGCGCGCCTGAGTGCTAGTGTCAGCTACATGATTGACCAGGCTAACTGTAGTTCGAACTAACTGTGACACAGGCGCCGTATGTCAAAGTAAATCGACGTACTGCTGACGCAGGGCGCCATATGTGAGTTTCCTACTACCTGTTGACCCAAGGGGACCCCTTGTAGCTGTGCACTGACTGTGACCAGGGGCCCTATGATAAGTGTCACTAAACTGATAGACGCGAGCGGGCCCGAATATGGTAGTGTTCGACTACTGAACATCGACACCAGGGAGGCCTCCGGTAATGAAGGCCGTCAACCTACTTGTAGACCAGGCCGGCAATAGCTGTAGGTGCCTCGGATCATGACTAGTGTATGACACAAGGGCACCCTACTTGTAGGATCACTTACTGGGTTGGACCAGGGCCCGTATGTAAGTCACTACTGAGGTGTGATGCCATGTCGCCTGAGTGTGAGTGTCGCCACTGAGCTGATATAAGACCAGGCCCTATGTGAGTAATCGACTACTGGTTGGAGCGGGGTCACCGTGCGTGTGTAGAGAGGCCTCCACGATACCGTGTTGACCAGTGGCACCCTAATAGTGGTAGTTCACACATAGTACCGGCAAAAGGGAAAGACAAAACACATAACAGCGGGAAATGGAGAGTGGGAACGGTAAGAAGGAAGAAGGATGTTATGAAAACGACCAATATGTAAGCCTGCAGACTACATGGTTGACCTAGAGGCGCCGTCATGCGATGCAGCTCTGTTGACCCAGAGGACCCTGTACTGAACATTCACTTACTAGTTGACCAAGACGTGATCATTCCGCATGCTAGTTATCACTATCTTCCATATGAACCTAGTCCACTCACTGTAGTGGATGTGTCGACTCAACTGTAGACCGATTGCCCTAATAGATAGTGTTCAGCTTTACTATGTTTACCATAATCCCGTTATATATATAATAACGAGTCTACTGTGTTGTAGCCATTTCTAACCTATTTATAACTTCACTACTTGTTATTACCTTCTGTCCCATATGTATTAGCCTAGCTACCTCAATTTACCATTTCTCTCTCTTCTATCATGCACTACTTGTATACCATGTCGCGCATTTATGTCACTACTTTTCTCTTATTTTCCAGTGGTGTTCTTTAACTTTATTGGTTCACACTGTAAAAGTGGTAGACTCAGGTTTTCTGGATCTCTGGTTGTTATAAATTTTGGTGGTTGTTCTCAATTCCGTCTTCTCATTATTTAGCATGTCTCATCTACCACTTAGTCCTGCTATCTATCCTCCTCTCTCAGCTCGCTCTTCCCTACTCTCTCCTCTCTCTCCCTCCCCTCATCTGTTAAAACACCTCTTACCCTAACCCCTTCTCCTCTCTTACCACACCACTTCCTTCCTAAAACTTTAATGAGGAAGAAACACATGGACAAGAGCGATTAAAACATTTTGGGCTTCCGCAGACTGGTGACACACCTGGTGGTATTTCCAATACGATATTGATATTACTATCGAACCAGAAACTCTCACCAATCTAGACAGTTTGATAAAGCAATTACTCAATGAAACATTTCAACTCTACACAACTCCCACACACACACACACACACACCAACACACACACACACACACACACACACACACACACACACACACACACACACACACACACACACACACACACACCACACACACACACACACTCTCTCTCTCACTTTCTCTCTCACTTCTTTCTCTCCCTCTCTTTCTCTCCTCATCACCACTTAACAAAATTTTGTCTAGAGAAAACCTGGGATGAAACCGTAACCACCATGACACATTTAACTCTCCCTCCCCTGCAAGCATCAAAACATTTAACTCTCCCTCCCTGCAGCATCAAAACATTTAACTCTCCCTTCCCTGCAGCATCAAAACAACTCTCCCTCCCTGCAGCATCAAAACATTAACTCTCCCTCCCTTGCAGCATCAAAACATTTAACTCTCCCTTCCCCAGAATCAAAACATTGTCTTCTTTCCCGTAAGCAAATTACGTTTTCAGCCTGAGGAAGTATAAAACAGATAACCATCCCTTTGCACACACTGTATAGACTTTCTTTTTTCTCTACTCGTCATTGACTTGTTTATTGTGTTATTGGCTGTTTATTGTATTCCATGTTTAACTATGTGTGTTGTTTGTGTCTCACTGCTTTGCTTATCTTGGCCAGGTCGCAGTTGTAAATGAGAACTTGTTCTCAACTGGCCTACCTGGTTAATAAAGGTTAAATAAAAACAAACAAAAAAACAACCGAGCTTTGGAATCAGTTCAATCGTAACAAAGACCATTTCATGAGCTGTGTCCCAAATTCCACCCATTTAGTACACTACACAGGCTCCTCTTCAAAAGTAGTGGACTATTACGTATGAAGTGGACAGTTTAACATTTTAAATTTGAGTAATTAGCAGACGCTCTTATCCAGAGCGACATACAATAGTAGTGCATACATTTTCATATATATATTTTTCCCCATACTGGTCCCCGTGGGAATCGAACCCACAAACCTGGCATCAGGGCAGCGTAGCCTAGTGGTTAGAGCGTTAGACTTGAAAACGAAAGGTTGCAAGATCGAATCCCCGAGCTGACAAGGTAGAAATCTGTTGTTCTGCCTGAACAAGGCAGTAACCCACTGTTAACGGAGCAGCTACGGTTGAAGAAGAGAGACGGGGGTGTGTCTATTTGTCAATAACTGTTGGTGGGTGATGCTCTAATATTAAAGAAGTCTCAAAGTATTTCGCCTGAGGTAGACTACCATATGATAAGCTGTAGACCACATTATCTACCAAATGTCGCTAATATTAAAGACTGAATGAATTGAAACCTACATAAGGGCCCTGGTCAACAGTAGTGAACTACATAGGGCCTGGTCAACAGTTAGTGCTCTACAATCAGGGCCCTGGCAACAGTAGTGAACTAACACATAGGTCATGCCTGGTCAACAGTAGTGCTCTACATGGCCCTGGTCAACAGTAGTGCTCTACATAGGGCCCTGGTCAACAGTAGTGAACTAACATAGGGCCTGTCAACAGTAGTGTAACTACATAGGGCCCTGGTCAACAGTAGTAAGTAGTGCTCTACATAGGCCTACTATGGGTCAACAGTAGTGAACTACATAGGGCCCTGGTCAACAGTAGTAACTAAATAGGACCCTGGTCAACAGTAGTAACTACATAGGGCCCTGGTCGTACAGTAGTGAACTACATAGGGCCCTGGTCAACACTCGTAACTTAATAGGCCTGTCAACCAGTAGGAACTACATAGGCCGGTCAAACAGTAGTCTACATAGGGCCCTGGTCAACAGTAGTGAACTACATTAGGGCCCGGTCAACCGGAGGAAACCTACATAGGCCCTGTCAACAGGCAGAGTAACCACAAGACTCGGACGAAACTAACGAACCGAGAAAACAGTCCGGAAATGGAGCAGGCCGATGAAATAGGGAGGGTGAGACAGAAGACGTAGGCACAGAGGAACGAAAGGCCCTGGGATATCCTACCACGCCCACAGAAGTGAACTACCACTAAACAATCTCACAGAATTTACTGGATTCGAACCCATAGAATGTAGTGAGAGAGACTTACTACCCGAGGCCCTGCTACCAGGTAGTGAACTAGCTAAACCAAGTGAGCCGGTGGGCCGGACCAGTAGTGATAACTAACCCCCAATCAGCGGCCCCTCCGGGTCTACCCAAGCGTTACCATCTATCAGAGTGATATACGTGAAGCCATAAATGCATAGCGCGCCCTGCGTCAACAGTAGGGCAGAACAAGTAAATAGGTACATCTATAGTGCCAGCCCTGCCCCACTACCCCACTATCAATTAGAGCCATAATGGACGACAGTATCCTTAGCGTCACAGTCAGTGAACTCACCCTACTAGCCGACTTACAGCAGGGATGCTACGAGCCATAACATGTCTCGTCAACCCAGTAGGGAACACCTACATGAGGAAGGCGCTACTGGGTATCTACCACGCCCCTGACACCAGGGACCGGCACCTTTGTTATATACAGGCACTTACTGTTGACCAGAGGCTCCCTATAATATAGTAGGTTCCAGTCAATCACTGAGCTAGCGTGTGTAGACTCCAGAACTAGGACCCATCTTCTCTATATGTAGGTGTCACCTACTCGTTGACCAGCGGCCCGCTATGTTTATCATCCAACTAACCTCGTTGACCCAAGCGTGAAGAGCTAGGTGTATGCTACCCACACTCAGTACCAGCCTCACCAATGGTAGTTTTGCACTACTGATTTTTGACCAGGCCTGCTATACTACATGTAGTATCAGCTGACCTGCTTGCTATCTTCAGAGGAGGTCGACACAAGTAGTTAATATGGAGGACGCGACGGGCTATGTAGGTTATCGTCACTAACTGATTCCGACCAGAGTAAGGGTGGCGATCTAACCTACGCACATACTCCGTGAGCAAGAATTCAAACCCGAGAGACTACGTGTTTGAACCCAACCAAGGTAATATGGCAGGCTTGTATAGGATTTGCACTACTGATTGTAGACACAGTGAAGGGCCCCTTACATAGTGAGGTTCAGCTGACTGTTATAGGACCCAAAGGGCAACCTAATGTAAGTTCAGCGTTACACTATAGAGCCAGGGGCCCTATGTAGCTTCAACCTACTGATTACACAGTGCGCCTACCTGGAAGTTCACTACTGATGTGACCAGGGCCTATGTAGTTGCACTACTGTTGACCAGGGCCCCTCATGCTAGGTTCAAGCTACTGTTACCTAGGGCCTAGTGTATGTTCACATACTGTATCGACCCAGGCCCTATGTAAGCACTACTGTTGACCAGGCCCTTCCGTGAGGCTACTACTGTTGCACCAGGGCCACGTATGTAGTTCATACTTACTGTTGACCGAGCCGAGCCCCTATGTAGTAGCGAGAAAGATAAAGACTCCACTACTGTTGACCAGGGCCCTATAGTTCCTACGCCAGGGCTCGGCACTACTGTTGACCAGGGCCCTATGTAGTTCACTAACTGCTTGACCAGGGCCCTATTAGTTTCACTACTGTTGACAGGCCCTATGGTAGTTCACTACCCTGTAGACCAGGGGCCCTATTTCTTGTACAAGGACATTTATTCACTTACTGTGACCAGGGCCCTCATTTACTCAGTTCACTACTCTGTTGTCAGATGCAGTGCGCGCGTATGTAAAGCACTACTGTTGACCAGGACCTATTGGTATGTCCACTACTGTGTATAACTCAGGCGGCCCTGAGTGATAGACCGACTACTGCTTGGACCAGTCCACTATGTAAGTTCACTGACTGTTGGAGCGCAGTGGCCTTATGTAGAGCACACGGTTGACCAGGGCCCTATGTAGAGCTCT
>NW_019943868.1:90396-100490 GCF_002910315.2 Salvelinus sp. IW2-2015
CACTACTGTTGACCAGGGCCCTATGTAGTTCACTACTGTTGACCAGGGCCCTATGTAGAGCACTACTGTTGACCAGGGCCCTATGTAGTTCACTACTGTTGACCAGGGCCCTATGTAGTTCATTCATTCAGTCTTTAATATTAGACATCTTGGTAGATAATGTGGTCTACAGCTTATCATATGGTAGTCTACCTCAGGCGAACAATACTTTGAGACTTCTTTAATATTAGACATCACCCACCAACAGTTATTGACAAATAGACACACCCCCGTCTCTCTTCTTACCAGACGTAGCTGCTCCGTTAACAGTGGGTTAACTGCCTTGTTCAGGGGCAGAACAACAGATTTCTACCTTGTCAGCTCGGGGATTCGATCTTGCAACCTTTCGGTTTCAAGTCTAACGCTCTAACCACTAGGCTACGCTGCCGCCCTGATGCCAGGGTTGTGGGTTCGATTCCCACTGGGGACCAGTATGGGGAAAAAATATATATATGAAAATGTATGCACTCACTATTGTATGTCGCTCTGGATAAGAGCGTCTGCTAAATTACTCAAATTTAAAATGTACCAACTGTCACCTTCATCCGTAAATAGTCCACTACTTTTGACAAGAGCCCTGTGTAGTGTACTAAATAGGGTGGAATTTGGGACACAGCTCATGAAATGGTCTTTGTTACGATTGAACTGATTCCAAAGCTCGGTTGTTTTTTTGTTTGTTTTTATTTAACCTTTATTTAACCAGGTAGGCCAGTTGAGAACAAGTTCTCATTTACAACTGCGACCTGGCCAAGATAAAGCAAAGCAGTGAGACACAAACAACAACACATAGTTACACATGGAATAAACAATAAACAAGCCAATAACACAATAAACAAGTCAATGACACAGTAGAGAAAAAAAGAAAGTCTATATACAGTGTGTGCAAAGGGAATGGTTATCCTGTTGTATATAACTTCCTCAGGCTGAAAACGTAATTTGCTTACTGGAAAAGAAGACAATGTTTTGATGCTCTAGGGAAGGGAGAGTTAAATGTTTTGATGCTGCAAGGGAGGGAGAGTTAAATGTTTTGATGCTGCAGGGGAGGGAGAGTTAAATGTTTTGATGCTGCAGGGAAGGGAGAGTTAAATGTTTTGATGCTGCAGGGAAGGGAGAGTTAAATGTTTTGATGCTGCAGGGGAGGGAGAGTTAAATGTGTCATGGTGGTTACGGTTTCATCCCAGGTTTTCTCTAGACAAAATTTTGTTAATGTGGATGAGGAGAGAAAGAGAGGGAGAGAGAGAGTTGTGTGTGGGTGTGTGTGTGTGTGTGTGTGTGTGTGTGTGTGTGTGTGTGTGTGTGTGTGTTGTGTGTGTGTGTGTGTGTTGTGTGTGTGTGTGTGTGTTGTGTGGTGTGTGTGTGTGTGAGAGAGTTGAATGTTTTTGAGTATTGCCTTTCCAAACTGTCTAGATGTGGTAGTTAGGGTGGTATCCAGGACATAAATCACATACCTTCTTCTTTATTCCCGCTAAAGAGAGATGTTGTGAAGTAATTCAAAGTAAAGAAAAAACCTACCAGGAGTTGTGTCAGCAAAGTCATGCGAGAGAAAGATGTTTATGAACTCTGCCTCCACTGTTTTCTGTACCTCATTAGTTTAAAGGAAGAGAAGTGTGTGGTAAAGAGAGAGAGAAGGACAGGTAGGGGTAAAGCAGAGGTGGCTGTTAACAGATGAGGGGAGGGAGAGAGAGCGAGAGACGTAGGGAAGAGCGAGCGAGAGAGAGATAGATAGAGGAACTAATGGTTAGATGAAGAATGCTAAAACCTAAGAAAGGAATTGAGAAACATATCCAACCAAAAACACAGAGATCCAGAAAACCTGAGTCTACACTTTACAGTGGTGAAACACTAAACAAACAGAAAAACACTACGGAAAAATAAAGAAGAAATTATAGACTCTAACCACTTCTGGAAAATTGGAAAACACTAAACAAACAACAACACAAAAATAGTTATCTATCCAAAACAGAGATGAATGGATAAACCACTTATCCAATATTTTTGACAAAGCTGCCATCAAGGCAAAGGGTGGCTACTTTGAAGAATCTCAAATATAAAATATATTTTGATTTGTTTCGCACTTTTTTGGTTACTACATGATTCCATATTTCATAGTTTTGATGTCTTCACTATTATTTTACAAGGTAGAAAATAGTCAAAATAAAGGAAAACCCTTGAATGTGGGGTGTGTATCTAAACTTTGACTGGTACTGTACAAATCTTAGAATCAACTATTAAAGACTATCAAACCCACTGGATTCTCCAATTACCTTGAATGAGCTACAGGACAAATACAAACCCTCCAACCCAAAAAGGCCTGTGGTGTTGATGGTATCCTCAAATGACATGATAAAATATACAGACAACAAATTCCAATTGGCTATACTAAAACTCTAACATCATCCTCAGCTCTGGCATCTCCCCAATATTTGGAACCAAGACTGATCACCCCAATCCACAAAAGTGGAGACAAATTTGACCCCAATAACTACCGTGGGATATGCGTCAACAGCAACCTTGGGAAAATCCTCTGCATTATCATTAACAGCAGACTCGTACATTTCCTCAGTAAAAAACAATGTCCTGAGCAAATGTCAATTTGGCTTTTTACCAAATTACCGTACAACAGACCACGTATTCACCCTGCACTCCCTAGTTGACAAACAAACAAACATGCTTTGTTGACAAGTGTGCGGATAAAATTGACAAAAAACACGCACATTTTTTCCCATCGGGCCATGGGGTGAGACAGGGAAGCAGCTTGAGCCCCACACTCTTCAACATATATATCAACGAAGTGGCGAGGGCACTAGAACAGTCTGCAGCACCCAGCTTCACCCTACTAGTCAAATGTTTGCTGATGATCTGATGCTTCTGTCACCAACCAAGGAGGGCTACAGCAGCACCTAGATCTTCTGCACAGATTCTGCCAGAACTGGCCCTGACAGTAAATCTCAGTAAGACCAAAATAATGGTGTTCCAAAAAAGGTCCAGTTGCCAGGACAACAAATACAAATTCCATCTAGACACCGTTGCCCTGGAGCACACAAAAAACTATACATACCTTGGCCTAAACATCAGCGCCACAGGTAACTTCCACAAAGCTGTGAATGATCTGAGAGAACGAGGCAAGAAGGGCCTTCTACGCCATTAAAAGGAACATACAATTCAACATACCAATATAGGATCTGGCTAAAAATACTTGAATCAGTTATAGAACCTATTGCCCTTTATGTTGTGAGGTCTGGGGTCCGCTCACCAACCAAGAACTACAAAATGGAACAAACACCAAACTGAGAGACTGCATGCAGAATTCTGCTAAAATATCCTCAGTGTACAACGTAGAACACCAAATAATGCATGCAGAGCAGAATTAGGCCGATACCCACTAATTATCAAAATCCAGAAAAGAGCCGTTAAATTCTACAACCACCTAAAAGGAAGCGATTCCCAAACCTTCCATAACAAAGCCATCACCTACAGAGAGCATGAACTGGAGAAGAGTCCCCTAAGCAAGCTGGTCCTGGGACTCTGTTCACAAACACAAACACACCCCACAGAGCCCAAGGACAGCAACACAATTAGACCCAACCAAAACACATTGACTCTGTACCGGTACCCTCCTGTATATAGTCTCCACATTGACTCTGTACCGGTACCCTCCTGTATATAGCCTCCACATTGACTCTGTACCGGTACACCCTGTATATAGCCTCGCTATTGTTATTTACTGCTGCTCTTTAATTACTTGTTCATCTTATTCTCTTACTTTTTTTGTATTTTCTTTAAACTGCATTGTTGGTTAAGGGCTTGTAAGTAAGCATTTCACTGTGAGATCTACTACACCTGTTGTATTTGGCGCATGTGACAAATACAATTTGATCTGATCATGAGAAAACAAAAAGATAATTACTTGACACATTGGAAAGAATCAACAAAAGAACTGAGCAAACTAGAATGCTATTTGTCCCTAAACAGAGAGTACACAGTGGCAGAATACCTGACCACTGTGACTGACACAAACTAAAGGAAAGTTTTGACTATGTACAGACTCAGTGAGCATAGCCTTGCTTTTGAGAAAGGCCGCCATAGGCAGACCTGGCTCTCAAGAGAAGACAGGCTATGTGCACACTGCCCACAAAATGAGGTGGAAACTGAGCTGCACTTCCTAACCTCCTGCCCAATGTATGACCATATTAGAGACACATATTTCCATCAGATTACACAGATCCACAAAGAGTTCGAAAACAAATCCAATTTTGATAAACTCCCATATCTACTGGGTGAAATACCACAGTGTGACATCACAGCAGCAAGATTTGTGACCTGTTGCCACAAGAAAAGGGCAACCAGTGAAGAACAAACACCATTGTAAATACAACCCATATTTATGTTTATTTATTTTCCCTTTTTTTCCCCCCTTTAACTATTTGCACATCGTTACAATGCTGTGTATAGACATAATATGACATTTGAAATGTCTATTCTTTTGGGACAGACAGACAGACAGACAGACAGACAGACAGACAGACAGACAGGCAGACAGGCAGACAGGCAGACAGACAGTGTGTGTAACCACCCTGAACTCTACCTCAGAGGGATTTGTCTATTAGCTCATGCAATCTACACTACAATTTACACTACAATTAGCTTTTTCTTACAGAGAAAATCAAAACCATGCATTTTAAAGATTTGTATTTGGCTGCACTTGATTGGTTGATTTCTATTTTCGACATTTGAAAGTAGGCCTAACTGTGCCTGCTGTAACCAGTAGCAGTTCATGAGAGAAACAGCAGAGGGCGCTCTAGGACATTACTTCAGTTGCCTCAATGTCTCTTACAGCTTTATTTGTAAACCTACTTTCCTTTACTCTGCTGTCTTTGCACAATGTTGTACTAAATGAATGATTTGAAATGTTAACACATTGGTGTGCTGTAGAATGTACGTACAGGTGGGCACCTTATAACACACCGGAAGGATATGCTAGAAGCCATGTAGTAGAGTACATGAAATCCTCGGCTGGGTCCAAACACAACATATTAGATGCTTTTTGGGGATATGGGTCACTCAATTCAGAGGGGTGTGGGGAAGAGAGAGGCCACAAGGAGTATATCTGTTCTCCTCTCTCCCTCCATTCAAACTCTGACTCTGCCCTGACTACGTCTCCAGCTCTGACTCCATCCCTAGCCCTGATTCCATCCCTAGCCCTGATTCCATCCCTAGCCCTGACTCATCCCTAGCCCTGACTCATCCCTAGCCCTAGCCTGACTCATCCCGCAGCCCTGAGCTCATCCCTAGCCCTGACTCATCCCAGCCCTGACCTCATCCCTAGCCCTGACTCATCCCTAGCCCTGAACCCTCATCCCTAGCTCTGACTCCACCCCGCTCTGACTCATCCATCCCTAGCCCGACTCCTCCATCCCCAGCCCTGACTCACATCCATCCCCAGCCCTGACTCATCCATCCCAGCCCTGACTCCATCCATCCCCAGCCCTGATCCATCCATCCCCAGCCCTGACCCATCCATCCCCAGCCCTGACTCCATCCATCCCCAGCCCTGACTCCACTCCATCCCCAGCCCTGACTCATCCATCCCCAGCCCTGACTCCATGCCATCCCCAGCCCTGACTCCATCCATCCCCAGCCCTGACTCCATCCATCCCCAGCCTCTGACTCCATCCATGCCCAGTCTCGATCCATCCGGCCCTGACTCCATCCTCCCCGCCCTGACTCCATGCCATCCCCGCCCCTGACTCCTCCTCCCGCGCCCTGACTCCATGCCATCCATCCGGCCCTGACTCCATCCATCCCCGCCCCTGACTCCATCCATCCCCGGCCCTGACTCCATCCATCCCCGGCCCTGACTCCATCCATCCCCGGCCCTGAACTCATCCATCCCCGGCCCGGACTCCATCCATCCCGGCCCTGACTCCATCCATCCCGGCCCTGATCCATCGCATCCCCGGCCCTGACTCCATCCATCCCGGCCCTGACTCCATCATCCCGGCCCTGACTCCATCCATCCCGCGCCCTGACTCCATCCATCCCGGCCCTGACTCCATCCACTCCCCGGCCCTGACTCCATCCATCCCCGCCCTGACTCCATCCATCCCCCGGCCCTGACTCCATCCATCCCCGGCCTGACTCCATCCATCCCCGCCCTGACCTCCATCCATCCCCGGCCCTGACTCCTCCATCCCGGCCCTGACTCCATCCATCCCCGGCCCGGACTCCATCCTCCCGGCCCCGACTCCGTCCCCGGCCCCGACTCCGTCCCCGCCCGACTCCGTCCCCGGACTCCTCCCCGCCCCGACTCCGTCCCCGACCCTCCCCGGCCCCGACTCGTCCCCGACTCCATCCCCGGCCCGCGACTCCATCCCCGGCCCCGACTCCATCCTCCCGGCCCCGACTCCATCCATCCCCGGCCGCGACTCCATCCATCCCCGGCCGACTCCATCCTCGCCGGCCCCGACTCCATCCATCCCCGGCCCGGACTCCATCCATCCCGGCCCCGACCCTCCATCTCCGCCCCGACTCCATCCATCCCCGCCCCGACTCCATGCATCCCGCCCCGACTCCATCCATCCCCGGCCCCGACTCCATCCATCCCCGGCCCCGACTGCCATCCATCCCCCGGCCCCGACCTCCATCCATCCCCGCCCGACTCCATCCATCCCCGGCCCCGACTCCATCCATCCCCGGCCCGACTCCATCCCCCCGCCCCGACTCCCATCCATCCCGGCCCCGACTCCATCCATCCCCGGCCCGACTCCATCATCCCGGGCCCCGACTCCATCCATCCCGGCCCCGACTCCATCCATCCCCGCCCCGACTCATCCCCAGCTCTGACTCATCCCCAGCTCTGATCTCACCCCAGCTCTGACTCACCCCATCTGACTCCATCCCCAGCTCTGACTCCATCCCCAGCCCTGACTCATCCCCAGCCTGACTCCATCCCCTGCTCTGACTCCATCCCCTGCTCTGACTCCATCCCCTGCTCTGACTCCATCCCCAGCCCTGACTCCATCCATCCCCAGCCCTGACTCCATCCATCCCCAGCCCTGACTCCATCCATCCCAGCCCTGACTCATCCATCCCCAGCCCTGACTCCACCATCCCCAGCCCTGACTCCATCACCCAGCCCTGACTCCATCCATCCCCAGCCCTGACTCTCCATCCATCCCCAGCCCTGACTCCATCCATCCCCATCCATCCCCAGCTCTGACTCCTCCCCGGCCCCGACTCCATCCCCGGCCCTGACTCCATCCCCGGCCCGCTCCATCCCCAGCCCTTATAGAGCTGCTGTTTTACACTTTTCCTTTCTTTTCCTTTTTCTCTTGTCTTTCTCCCGCTCTCTTTTTTCTCCTCTCGTTCTTTAGCTCCTTCATGCACATCCTTTGGGGTGAAAGCATGTAGTAGGGGAGGGAGGAGAGAGAGAGGGGAGGCTGGATGGTTGGGCTGGCTGGCTGCTGAGAAGGAGACTATGAGGCTGTATTGAGCAATCAGGGGATTTGTGTGTTGGCCGAGAGACAATATGGGCCACTGCCGTGACAGCTGAACTGTTTCTGATATTTATCTAGTGTTGTTGCAGGGAGGCCAAGGAATTTATACTCGCTTGCCCATCAGCTTAACTAAGAATACAGTCAGTGTGTGTTTGTGTCTAGGGGGTGTGGTGGTAGTGGGTGAGGTGGGTGTGTGTGTGTTAGTGATGCGCAGGTCAGCTATTTGTTCACCCGTTCCTGCCCACAATTGCTGATAACCCATCCGCAACCGCCCGTTTATATGTAATAAAGTGAAAATCTGAGGCCCGCACTCGACCCTAACCCGCTTTAATATAGAAAAATGTGCTATACAGTCGGAGATGGCGGATGGTATCATTAGATACAGTACACGCAGCTTGTCTTCTGTCATTATTGTTTTCCCCTAGAAGACTTTATTAATTAAAACCCTCACCAGAATGATGTCATAAAGGATAGAATGAACGATTCAATCTGGTTGACATCAATAACGTTGGTTTTCCTCGTTTCCTCTGTCATCTCTGCTTCTCTCACGCAGCAAAGACGTTTAGGGCACGCGGGGAGAAAATGCAATAACGGACAAAAATTATATATGGAAATATTTTCTGGGACACATTTCCAATGATGTCAGTTTGACCGGTTTTTAAAATAACCCAACATGTTTTTGATAAGTTTTCAGTTCGGATGCATATTTTATGTGGTTGAAATATTATCAGCTTTTTGATGCTGATAAAGATAGCAACTTTACAGACGGTCCCTAACCACTCGTTACTTCTCTCTAGATGCTGAAAGAAATTAATCATATGAGGCTATGTGAGAGGTTATAAACCTACAGGTAATATTATATTAGACTCTGTGAGAGGTTATAAACCTACAGGTAATATTATATTAGACTCTGTGAGAGGTTATAAACCTACAGGTAATATTATATTAGACTCTGTGAGAGGTTATAACCTACAGGTAATATTATATTAGACTCTGTGAGAGGTTATAAACCTACACAGGTAATATTATATTAGACTCTGTGAGAGGTTATAAACCTACAGGTAATATTATATTAGACTCTGTGAGAGGTTATAAACCTACAGGTAATATTATATTAGACTATGAGAGGTTATAAACCTACAGGTATATTAATTAGCTATGAGAGGTTATAAACCTACAGGTAATATTTATATTAGACTATGAGATTAAACCTACAGGTAATATTATATTAGACTATGAGAGGTTATAAACCTACAGGTAATATTATATTAGACTCTGTGAGAGGTTATAAACCTACAGGTAATATTATATTAGACTCATGAGAGGTTATAAACCTACAGGTAATATTATATTAGACTATGAGAGGTTAAACCTACAGGTAATATTATATTAGACTCTGTGAGAGGTTATAACCTACAGGTAATATTATATTAGACTCTGTGAAGGTTATAACCTACTACAGTCAGTGTCCAGATTTCAGTTATGCCTGTAATCCATTTGACAGTACAGTTCCCTTGACGTGTGGTCTTGTGACTGTGGAATTTGTTAAGGCGCCTCACAATCATCACACATAACGTAGGGGCAGCACTCCGTAACGTAGGGGAGCACTCCGTAACGTAGGGGAGCACTCCGTAACGTAGGGGAGCACTCCGTAACGCAGGGGAGCACTCCGTAACGTAGGGGAGCACTCCGTAACGCAGGGGAGCACTCGTAACGTAGGGAGCACTCGTAACGTAGGGGAGCACTCCGTAACGCAGGGGAGCACTCCGTAACGCAGGGGAGCACTCCGTAACGTAGCCAACACTGATGTCATCCTTTTTACCACTTCACCTAATCTTTCCTAAACATCAGACTACTGTTCTGGCCCTCTGTTATTGTTCAACTGTCCATTTCAACATCAGACTACTGTTCTGGCCCTCTGTTATTGTTCAACTGTCCATTTCAACATCAGACTACTGTTCTGGCCCTCTGTTATTGTTCAACTGTCCATTTCAACATCAGACTACTGTTCTGGCCCTCTGTTATTGTTCAACTGTCCATTTCAACATCAGACTACTGTTCTGGCCCTCTGTTATTGTTCAACTGTCCATTTCAACATCAGACTACTGTTCTGGCCCTCTGTTATTGTTCAACTGTCCATTTCAACATCAGACTACTGTTCTGGCCCTCTGTTATTGTTCAACTGTCCATTTCAACATCAGCTACTGTCTGGCCCTCTGTTTATTGTTCAACTGTCCATTTCAACATCAGACTACTGTTCTGGCCCTCTGTTATTGTTTCAACTGTCCATTTCAACATCAGACTACTGTTCTGGCCCTCTGTTATTGTTCAACTGTTCATTTCAACATCAGACTACTGTTCTGGCCCTCTGTTATTGTTCAGCTGTCCATTTCAACATCAGACTACTGTTCTGGCCCTCTGTTATTGTTCAACTGTCCCATTTCAACATCAGACTACTGTTCTGGCCCTCTGTTATTGTTCAGACTGTCCATTTCAACATCAGACTACTGTTCTGGCCCTCTGTTATTGTTCAAGCTGTCCATGTTCATCATCAGACTA
>NW_019943868.1:100515-113058 GCF_002910315.2 Salvelinus sp. IW2-2015
AGAGAGATAGACGGACAAAAATTATATATGGAAATATTTTCTGGGACACATTTCCAATGATGTCAGTTTGACCGGTTTTTAAAATAACCCAACATGTTTTTGATAAGTTTTCAGTTCGGATGCATATTTATTGTGGTTGAAATATTATCAGCTTTTATGATGCTGATAAAGATAGCAACTTTACAGACGGTCCTAACCACTCGTTACTTCTCTCTAGATGCTGAAAGAAATTAATCATATGAGGCTATGTGAGAGGTTATAAACCTACAGGTAATATTATATTAGACTCTGTGAGAGGTTATAAACCTACAGGTAATATTATATTAGACTCTGTGAGAGGTTATAAACCTACAGGTAATATTATATTAGACTCTGTGAGAGGTTATAAACCTAAGGTAATATTATATTAGACTCTGTGAGAGGTATAAACCTACAGGTAATATTATATTAGACTCTGTGAGAGGTTATAAACCTACAGGTAATATTATATTAGACTCTGTGAGAGGTTATAAACCTACAGGTAATATTATATTAGACTATGAGAGGTTATAAACCTACAGGTAATATTATATTAGACTATGAGAGGTTATAAACCTACAGGTAATATTATATTAGACTATGAGAGGTTATAAACCTACAGGTAATATTATATTAGACTATGAGAGGTTATAAACCTACAGGTAATATTATATTAGACTCTGTGAGAGGTTATAAACCTACAGGTAATATTATATTAGACTATGAGAGGTTATAAACCTACAGGTAATATTATATTAGACTATGAGAGGTTATAAACCTACAGGTAATATTATATTAGACTCTGTGAGAGGTTATAACCTACAGGTAATATTATATTAGACTCTGTGAGAGGTTATAAACCTACAGTCAGTGTCCAGATTTCAGTTATGCCATGTAATCCATTTGAACAGTACAGTTCCCTTGACGTGTTGTCTTGTGACTGTGGAATTTGTATAGCGCCTCACAATCATCACACATAACGTAGGGGAGCACTCCGTAACGTAGGGGAGCACTCCGTAACGTAGGGGAGCACTCCGTAACGTAGGGAGCACTCGCGTACGCAGGGAGCACTCCGTAACGTAGGGGAGCACTCCGTAACGAGGGGAGCACTCGTAACGTAGGGAGCACTCGTAACGTAGGGGAGCACTCCGTAACGCAGGGGAGCACTCCGTAAGCAGGGGAGCACTCCGTAACGTAGCCAACACTGATGTCATCCTGTTTTACCACTTCACCTAATCTTTCCTAAAACATCAGACTACTGTTCTGGCCCTCTGTTATTGTTCAACTGTCCATTTCAACATCAGACTACTGTTCTGGCCTCTGTTATTGTTCAACTGTCCATTTCAACATCAGACTACTGTTCTGGCCCTCTGTTATTGTTCAACTGTCCATTTCAACATCAGACTACTGTTCTGGCCCTCTGTTATTGTTCAACTGTCCATTTCAACATCAGACTACTGTTCTGGCCCTCTGTTATTGTTCAACTGTCCATTTCAACATCAGACTACTGTTCTGGCCCTCTGTTATTGTTCAACTGTCCATTTCAACATCAGACTACTGTTCTGGCCCTCTGTTATTGTTCAACTGTCCATTTCAACATCAGACTACTGTTTCTGGCCCTCTGTTATTGTTCAACTGTCCATTTCAACATCAGACTACTGTTCTGGCCCTCTGTTATTGTTCAACTGTCATTTCAACATCAGACTACTGTTCTGGCCCTCTGTTATTGTTCAACTGTTCATTTCAACATCAGACTACTGTTCTGGCCCTCTGTTATTGTTCAGCTGTCCATTTCAACATCAGACTACTGTTCTGGCCCTCTGTTATTGTTCAACTGTCCATTTCAACATCAGATCTACTGTTCTGGCCCTCTGTTATTGTTCAGCTGTCCATTTCAACATCAGACTACTGTTCCTGGCCCTCTGTTATTGTTCAACTGTCCATTTTCAACATCAGACTACTGTTCTGGCCCTCTGTTATTGTTCAACTGTCCATTTCACAGCTTTTCTCTTATTGAATTAAACTCTTCACAACTCTTGTCCTTTTTTTTGCCTCATTGGACCAACGTTAACTTATGCATCCAAGTTTTCTTTCAGTTTCTGTGTATTTGGAGTGAGACAGCTAGGCCCTAAAGCTAGGGTTAGTCTACACGCTAACACCAGATAGTCTACAACGCTAACACCAGATACAAATAATGAAAGAGAAACCTCAATATACCTTAGAGATTATTCAACCTGCCTGCACCCACCAGCCTTTATCCACACAATATTTAATGACCCTAAACCTGCCCTCCCCCGCGGATATAACCACAGGGACTGTGTGTGTGTGTGTGTGTGTGTTGTGGTGTGTGTGTGTGGTGTGTGTGTGTGTGTGTGGTGTGTGTGTGTGTGTGGTGTGTGTTGTGTGTGTGTGTGTGTGTGTGTGTGTGTTTCTTCAACCTTTTTTTTATTGTTTTTTTGCTTCTCATTTTATACTGCATGTTTTTCTTCTTCTACAGTGTAAAGTTGTCTCTGTAAGACATGTGATTGACAGAGGTTCAGCTCTTTCTCTCCATGAACAGCGACGTGAATAAGTATTTATATAGTATTTGATACTGAAATATGCAACAATAACAACAACAATTTTGAAAATCAGAAATGAGGCAAATCCTTTTTTCTCCGGCACTGTATGTTAAGTGACTGTGTGTTAAGTGTCTGTGTGTTAAGTGTCTGTGTGTTAAGTGACTGTGTGTCTGTGTGTTTAAGTGACTGTAAGTGACTGTGTCTATGTGTTAAGTGACTGTGTCTATGTGTTAAGTGACTATGTGTCTATGTGTTAAGTGACTATGTGTCTATGTGTTAAGTGACCGTGTGTTAAGTGACTGTGTGTTAAGTGACTGTGTGTCTGTGTGTTAAGTGACTGTGTGTCTGTGTGTTAAGTGACTGTGTGACTGTGTTAAGTGACTGTGTGTCTGTGTGTTAAGTGACTGTGTGTCTATGTGTTAAGTGAATGTGTGTTGTTAAGGACCTACCTACGTACAGCTCTCGGGGCGATCAGTGAAAGTCCAATCCCCAGCGTTGTGGTGTATTGTCAACACAGTGAAGACTTCCAAGGCCTCTGGCAGGTTAGAGAGCCCAGCCCTGTTGTGCCTGTCTGGGCTAGTCCCTCCACCCTGGTGCTTACCTGAGGAATTCTGCCTCCTTCAGACCCTTTTATATCTCCATTGATACCAGGGCAATAGGCTCCACGCTCATACAAAGGGAAGTGTATACACACCTTATCCCCTCTCCTCCACCCTCGCCTTCTTTTGGTGAAACATAATCAGTAGTCTTTGAGCCAAGGCTTTGGGCTTATGGCTTTCGGGACTTTGTGTCTTTGTACCCTCCTGGAGTCTCCTACCCTCCTGGAGTCTCCTTCCCTCCCCTTTAGGTCTTTCTACCCTCCTGGAGTCTCCTTCCCTCCCCTTTAGATATGTCTACCCTCCTGGAGTCTCCTTCCCTCCCCTTTGTGTCTTTCTACCCTCCTGGAGTCTCCTTCCCTCCCCTTTAGGAAGTTGTACCCTCCTGGAGTCTTCTGCCCTCCCCTTTAGGAAGTTGTACCCTCCTGGAGTCTCCTTCCCTCCCCTTTAGGAAGTTGTACCCTCCTGGAGTCTCCTTCCCTCCCCTTTAGGAAGTTGTACCCTCCTGGAGTCTCCTTCCCTCCCCTTTCCTTCCAGCAGAACATTTGGTCTGCATCCTTAATGGAACCCTATTCCATATGTAGTGCAGTATTGACTAGAGGCCTATGTCAAAAGTAGCGGGCCCTGGGCAAAAGTAGTGCACTACAGATGCAGGATTTTAATTTGATCACTCCTTTGTTTCTGCGAATTTCCTGCAAAGCAGAAAATGCAAACTTGTAGTGTATTTGAGTTTTAAAAAGTCTTCTAAAGTTATTAATTTCCACTTTGACATTTCTGACTTGATTAGCCCCTCCAAAAATGTCCATTAATTATAATTAACAAAATAATTCACATTTCCTGTTGCTGCAGGATTCTTTTCCTGCTGTAGCAAACTGGCTCAAATTCAGATCCTACATCTGTACATAGGGAATAGGTAGCCATTTTCTACGTAGAATTAGTTGATATGGTGGCAGCTAGGCTGGGATGGCTGGCAGCACGCAGAGTTCAGGAGCCAGTGTGTGTGTGTGTGTGTGTGTGTGTGTGTGTGTGTAGAGTGGTTTTGTGGACAGGGATAGTAGATGATTGCGTTATTAACACAGCCCCACCCTGAACTGCTGGGTGTGTGATATATTGACGAGGAGGAGATGGCTATAATCTGTAGCCTCGAGTGGTGAAGTGGGCTTGGCAGGCAGGAAGTACTATTGCTCACCTGGCTGATGATTAGGGCGGGACCATATCAAGAGGAATTAACTTCTTTATGAAAACTGCCCAAATGTTGGAAACAAATTTGATTATGTTGTCATCCAGAGTCACATTGGTTTATTTTCCAAGCTATCTCACACAATATTTTACATAGCATGTTTTACACAGCATGTTTTTTAAGGACCAAAGACTGGCAACTGGAAATGCCCCAGTGCTCTGAAATACCTCCTGTATAACAGCTTGGGCAGAGGGACAGATGCGGAGGAGGAGAGAGGAGGGGAGGGGAGGAAATACTGTTGTGTTTGGCATGCAGGAAGTACTATTGCTCAAGATGTGTTCCTGAGGGCTCACCTGGCTGACGATAGAACATTACAACAAATAAAATCATTGCATATACACTACCGTTCAAAAGTTTGGGGTCACTTAGAAATGTCCTTGTTTTTGAAAGAAAAGCAACAAAAAAATTGTCCATTTAAAATAACATCAAATTGATCAGAAATACAGTGTAGACATTGTTAATGTTGTAAATGACTATTGTAGCTGGAAACGGCAGATTTTTAATGGAATATCTACATAGGAGTACAGAGGCCCATAATCAGCAACCATCACTCCTGTGTTCCAATGGCACGTTGTGTTAGCTAAATCCAAGTTTATCATTTTAAAAGGCTAATTGATCATTAGAAAACCCTTTTGCAATTATGTTAGCACAGCTGAAAACTGTTGTTCTGATTAAAGAAGCAATAAAACTGGCCTTCTTTAGACTAGTTGAGTATCTGGAGCATCAGCATTTGTGGGTTCGATTACAGGCTCAAAATGGCCAGAAACAAAGACCTTTCTTCTGCAACTCGTCAGTCTATTCTTGTTCTGAGAAATGAAGCTATTCCATTTATTGCTGCAAATTGAGGATTCTTTGACAAAAGCAAAGTTTTAAGTCATTTTCTATTAAGGTATCTTTACTTTTCTCAAGTATGATAATTTGATACTTTTTCCACCACTGTTAAAATATTATGGGATGCATTTTCTCCATTGTTTTTGATGTTAGGCCACTCTGGTAGGCCTACGTTATGATCAAACAGCCACAGTAGCCTACTTGGTCACTGTTAAAACTGTAGATTTGTCCCAGCAAACTCCAGTAGTTATCATATATTCATATACAGTGGGGCAAAAAAGTATTTAGTCAGCCACCAATTGTGCAACTTCTCCCACTTAAAAAAGATGAGAGAGGCCTGTAATTTTCATCATAGGTAACACTTCAACTATGACAGACAAAATGAGAAAAAAATCCAGAAAATCACATTGTAGGATTTTTAATGAATTTATTTGCAAATGATGGTGGAAAATAAGTATTTGGTCACCTACAAACAAGCAAGATTTCTGGCTCTCACAGACCAGTAACTTCTTCTTAAGAGGCTCCTCCGTCCCCACTCGTTACCTGTATTAATGGCACCTGTTTGACTTGTTATCAGTATAAAAGACACCTGTCCACAACCTCAAACAGTCACACTACCAAACTCCACTATGGCCAGTTCGCTTTATTTTTTTATAATATATTACACTTGATCTTTGTTGAATAAGTTCCTCCATTTCTTTTAGACTTTTCTCTAACTTACTCTGAGCCTCTATGGTACATTGTTTATTGTTATCTATCTGTTCTGTTAGTCTTCAATTTCCTTTGTTAATATGGACTCTTTTGATCTAAATTGATTTTGTTTTATAGATGAGTACTGAATTGCATGGCCTCTAAAGGCACATTTAAAAGTGTCCCATACAATAAGGGGATCTGCTGTACCTATGTTATGTCTGGAAAAGTCAGTTATACATTCTTCTGTCCTAGTTTTAAACAATTTATCATCTAATAGGCTTTGATTACATTTCCAATATCTTCGCCCACGTGGGAATTCTGTAAGAGTATGGGGATTCTGTCCCCATCGACACTTTTTAAACTTTTTTTAAACATAAGAAAGTAGTCAAACGACTAGCTTGATTAAGCCTCCGCCATGTATATCTCACTAGGTCAGGATATTAAACCTCCTCCATGTACAGCGGGGAGAACAAGCATTTGATACACTGCCGATTTTGCAGGTTTTCCTACTTTCCTACAAAGCATGTAGAGGTCTGTAGTTTTTATCATAGGTACACTTGAACTGTGAGAGACGGAATCTAAAACAAAAATCCAGAAAATCACATTGTATGATTTTTAAGTAATTAATTTGCATTTTATTGCATGACATAAGTATTTGATACATCAGAAAAGCAGAACTTAATATTTGGTACAGAAACCTTTGTTTGCAATTACAGAGATCATATGTTTCCTGTAGTTCTTGACCAGGTTTGCACACACTGCAGCAGGGATTTTGGCCCACTCCTCCATACAGACCTTCTCCAGATCCTTCAGGTTTTGGGGCTGTCGCTGGGCAATACAGACTTTCAGCTCCCTCCAAAGATTTTCTATTGGGTTCAGGTCTGGAGACTGGCTAGGCCACTCCAGGACCTTGAGATGCTTCTTACGGAGCCACTCCTTAGTTGCCCTGGCTGTGTGTTTCGGGTCGTCCTGCCGTGTAGTTCTGGGCTGATCCCTCACCTTCCTCATGATCATTGATGCCCCACGAGGTGAGCTCTTGCATGGAGCCCAGACCGAGGGTGATTGACCGTCATCTTGAACTTCTTCCATTTTCTAATAATTGCGCCAACAGTTGTTGCCTTCTCACCAAGCTGCTTGCCTATTGTCCTGTAGCCCATCCCAGCCTTGTGCAGCCTTGTGCAATTTTATCCCTGATGTCCTTACACAGCTCTCTGGTCTTGGCCATTGTGGAGAGGTTGGAGTCTGTTTGAGTGTGTGGACAGTTGTCTTTTATACAGGTAACGAGTTCAAACAGGTGCAGTTAGTACAGGTAATGAGTGGAGAACAGGAGGGCTTCTTAAAGAAAAACTAACAGGTCTGTGAGAGCCGGAATTCTTACTGGTTGGTAGGTGATCAATGCTTATGTCATGAAATAAAATGCAAATGAATTATTTAAAAATCATACAATGTGATTTTCTGGGACCAACTCCATATTAATGACTTCCCAGAAGAGTGGAGGCTGTTACAGCAGCAAAGAGGGGACAAACTCCATATTAATGACTTCCTGAAGAGGGGAGGCTGTTATAGCAGCAAAGGGGGGACCAACTCCATGTTATGACTTCCCAGAAGAGTGTAGGCTGTTATAGCAGCAAAGAGGGGGACCAACTCCATATTAATGACTTCCCAGAAGAGTGTAGGCTGTTATAGCAGCAAAGAGGGGGACCAACTCCATATTAATGACTTCCCTGAAGAGGGGAGGCTGTTATAGCAGCAAAGGGGGGACCAACTCCATATTAATGACTTCCCAGAAGAGTGGAGGCTGTTATAGCAGCAAAGAGGGGGACCAACTCCAATATTAATGACTTCCCTGAAGAGGGGAGGCTGTTAGAGCAGCAAAGGGGGGACCAACTCCATATTAATGACTTCCCAGAAGAGTGTAGGCTGTTATAGCAGCAAAGAGGGGGACCAACTCCATATTAATGACTTCCCAGAAGAGTGTAGGCTGTTATATCAGCAAAGAGGGGGACCAATCCATATTAATGACTTCCCTGAAGAGGGGAGGCTGTTATAGCAGCAAAGGGGGGACCAACTCCATATTAATGACTTCCCAGAAGAGTGGAGGCTGTTATAGCAGCAAAGGGGGGGACCAACTCCATATTAATGACTTCCCAGAAGAGTGTAGGCTGTTATAGCAGCAAAGAGGGGGACCAACTCACATATTAATGACTTCCTGAAAGAGGGGAGGCTGTTATAGCAGCAAAGGGGGGACCAACTCCATATTAATGACTTCCCAGAAGAGTGGAGGCTGTTATAGCAGCAAAGAGGGGGACCAACTCCATATTAATGACTTCCCTGAAGAGGGGAGGCTGTTAGAGCAGCAAAGGGGGACCAACTCCATATTAATGACTTCCCTGAAGAGGGGAGGCTTGTTATAGCAGCAAAGGGGGGACCAACTCCATATTAATGACTTCCCAGAAGAGTGGAGGCTGTTATAGCAGCAAAGGGGGGGACCAACTCCATATTAATGACCATGATTTTGGAATGAGATTGTTGGACGAGCAGGTGTCCACATACTTTTGCTCATGTTGTGTATGTGTGTATATATATACTTTTACTGCAACGACACACATTCTCTCAGTTTTACCATCTCAACACCAGCATTTCCAGCACCCCTACTTCCCGCGGCTATGGAAAGGGAATTAGAGCGTGTGTGTGTGTGTGTGTGTGTGTGTGTGTGTGTGTGTGTGTGTGTGTGTGTGTGTGTGACACCGCTTTGCAGAGATCCCATCTTCAAATAGACACACCCTGAACTCTAGCTCAGAGGGATTTGTCTATTTGCTCATGCAATTTACACTACAAAATGAACTATAATTTACACGAGAGAGACCTATATGTGCCACGTTATGTATTTCACTATGTAACTAGCTTCAATCAGGTCTCCCTCGTAAAAAAAATACATTATTTAGGGACTTCCCTGGGCAAATAAAGATTAAATATGTTTTCACCAGGCAGAATGCATCACTCAATTCACTGGAAAACAAAGAGCTACTGTTTGTGACTCACCCTGAGGTGTTTGAAGTGCACTAACACCCAGTCATCCCTGAGCTACAGCAGTTCATGTAGTGAGTAATAGGGAAACCAATCGTTTACTGTTACCTGAGCGAGCAGTTCATCGCTAAATGACGTCATTTATTTTCCTGAGAAATCAGAAGAAAAATGCACAGGGCTGTCCAAGAGAATAAGTGAGGGAATGTTAGTGAGTTAATTTATGGGGGAGAGGGGGACCAGGGGGGAGAGGAGGGCCCGAGGGGAGAGGAGGGCCCGAGGGGAGAGGAGGGCCCGAGGGGAGAGGAGGGCCCGAGGGGAGAGGAGGGCCCGAGGGGAGAGGAGGACCCGAGGGGAGAGGGGGACCCGAGGGGAGAGGAGGACCCGAGGAGAGAGGAGGACCAGAGGGGAGAGGGGGACTAGAGGGGAGAGGGGGACCAGAGGGGAGAGGAGGACCAGAGGGGAGAGGGGGACCAGAGGGGAGAGGGGGACCAGAAGGGAGAGGATTAGTAGGGCTCTGTTTACCTCTCAGACTACAGGATTAGTAGGGCTGTTTACCTCTCAGACTCTACAGGATTAGTAGGGCTCTGTTTACCTCTCAGACTACAGGATTAGTAGGGCTCTGTTTACCTCTCAGACTCTACAGGATTAGTAGGGCTCTGTTTACCTCTCAGACTCTACAGGATTAGTAGGGCTGTTTACCTCTCAGACTCTACAGGATTAGTAGGGCTCTGTTTACCTCTCAAACTCACAGGATTAGTTAGGGCCTCTGTTTACCTCTCAGACTCTACAGGATTAGTAGGGCTCTGTTAACCTCTCAGACTCCTACAGGATTAAGTAGGGCTCTGTGTACCTCTCAGACTCTACAGGAATTAGTAGGGCTCTGTTTACCTCTCAGACTCTACAGGATTAGTAGGGCTCTGTTTACCTCTCAGACTCTACAGGATTAGTAGGGCTCTGTGTACCTCTCAGACTCTACAGGATTAGTGTGGCTCTGTTTACTGCCAGACTCTACAGATTAGTAGGGCTCTGTTTACCTCTCAGCCTCTACAGGATTAGTAGGGCTCTGTTGCTGCCAGACTCTACAGATTAGTAGGGCTGTTTACCTCTCAGACTCTACAGGTATTAGTAGGGCTCTGTTTACCTCTCAGACTACAGGATAGTAGGGCTCTGTTTACCTCTCAGACTCTACAGGATTAGTAGGGCTCTGTTTACCTCTCAGACTCTACAGGATTAGTAGGGCTCTGTTTACCTCTCAGACTCTACAGATTAGTAGGGCTCTGTTTACCTCTCAGACTCTACAGGATTAGTAGGGCTCTGTTTACCTCTCAGACCTACGGATTAGTAGGGCTCTGTTTACCTCTCAGACTCTACAGGATTAGTAGGGCTCTGTGTACCTCTCAGACTCTACAGGATTAGTAGGGCTCTGTTTACTGCCAGACTCTACAGGATTAGTAGGGCTCTGTTTACCTCTCAGACTCTACAGGATTAGTAGGGCTCTGTTTACCTCTCAGACTACAGGATTAGTAGGGCTCTGTTTACCTCTCAGACATCTACAGGATTAGTAGGGCTCTGTTTACCTCTCAGACTCTACAGGATTAGTAGGGCCTGTTTACTGCCAGACTCTACAGGATTAGTAAGGGCTCTGTTTACCTCTGACTCTACAGGATTAGTAGGGCTCTGTTGACTGCCAGACTCTACAGGATTAGTAGGGCTCTGTTTACCTCTCAGACTCTACAGGATTAGTAGGGCTCTGTTGACTGCCAGACTCTACAGGATTAGTAGGGCTCTGTTTACCTCTCAGACTCTACAGGATTAGTAGGGCTCTGTTTACCTCTCAGACTCTACAGGATTAGTAGGGCTCTGTTTACCTCTCAGACTCTACAGGATTAGTAGGGCTCTGTTTACTGCCAGACTCTTACAGGATTAGTAGGGCTCTGTTTTACCTCTGACTCTACAGGATTAGTAGGGCTCTGTTGACTGCCAGACTCTACAGGATTAGTAGGGCTCTGTTTACCTCTCAGACTCTACAGGATTAGTAGGGCTCTGTTTACCTCTCAGACTCTACAGGATTAGTAGGGCTCTGTTTACCTCTCAGACTCTACAGGATTAGTAGGGCTCTGTTTACTGCCAGACTCTACAGGATTAGTAGGGCTCTGTTTACCTCTCAGACTCACAGGATTAGTAGGGCTCTGTTACCTCTCAGACTCTACAGGATTAGTAGGGCTCTGTTGTACCTCTCAGACTCTACAGGATTAGTAGGGCTTGTTTACCTCTCAGACTCTAAGGATTAGTAGGCTCTGTTTACTGCCAGACTCTAAGGATTAGTAGGGCTCTGTTTACTGCCAGACTCTACGGCAGAAGTCTTCTGAGCCTAGCTGTGTAAAGATATGCCTTCAAGGCCTTTTCATTTAGAGGGAGAGCGAGAGAAAGAGATAAAATTTACTTAAAATGGCAAGAGAAAGAAACTGGCAAAGAAAAAAGTTGGAGGAAGGAATATGCTGTAGCTAGGTGGCCTGTAAGCCTAGTAAACATATTGCACATTCAGTGAAGTATGAGCCCTGGAGGTAGTAGCTAGGTTAGTGACAGACTGTTATACTGTTGTGCTGTTGTACAGTCAGCAGCTACTCTTCCTGGGTTTATTATGGATCCCCATTAGTTCCTGCCAAGGCAGCAGCTACTCTTCCTGGGGTTTATTATGGATCCCCATTAGTTCCTGTCAAGGCAGCAGCTACTCTTTTCCTGGGGTTTATTATGGATCCCCATTAGTTCCTGTCAAGACAGCAGCTACTCTTCTGGGGTTTATTATGGATCCCCATTAGTTCCTGTCAAGGCAGCAGCTATCTTCCTGGGGTTTATTATGGATCCCCATTAGTTCCTGCCAAGGCAGCAGCTACTCTTCCTGGGTTTTATTATGGATCCCATTAGTTCCTGTCAAGGCAGCAGCTACTCTTCCTGGGGTTTATTATGGATCCCCATTAGTCCTGTCAAGACAGCAGCTACTCTCCTGGGGTTTATTATGGATCCCCATTAGTTCCTGTCAAGGCAGCAGCTACTCTTCCTGGGGTTTATTATGGACCCCATTAGTTCCTGTCAAGGCAGCAGCTACTCTTCCTGGGGTTTATTATGGATCCCCATTAGTTCCTGTCAAGGCAGCAGCTACTCTTCCTGGGTCCAGCAAAAATGAAGACAGTAATATACATTATAATACAATTTTTAAACATTAAAATACATTTTCCAACACATTTCACAATACATGAAATGTGTGTACATTGTGTGTGTGTGTGTGTGTGTGTGTGTCAAATCAAATCAAATCAAATCAAATTTTATTAGTCACATACACATGGTAAGCAGATGTTAATGCGAGTGTAGCGAAATGCTTGTGCTTCTAGTTCCGACAATGCAGTAATAACCAACAGTAATCTAACCTAACAATTCACGCTACTACCTTACACACACACACAAGTGTGAAGGGATAAAGAATATGTACATAAAGATATATGAATGAGTGGGTGGTACAGAAACGGCATGGCAGATGCAGTAGATGGTATAGAGTACGTATATACATATGAGATGAGTA
>NW_019943868.1:113109-123250 GCF_002910315.2 Salvelinus sp. IW2-2015
AGTGGCTAGTGGTACATGCTATTGGCATAAAGATGGAAGATGCAGTAGATGATATAAGAGTACAGCTATAGACATATGAGATGGGAATGTAGGGTATGTAAACATGTATTAAGTGGCATTGCTTAAAGTGGCTAGTGGTACATTTTACATAATTTCCTCAATTCCCATTTTTAAAGTGCTGGAGTTGAGTCAGTATGTTGCAGCGGCCGCTAAATGTTAGTGGTGGCTGTTTAACAGTCTGATGGCCTTGAGATAGAAGCTGTTTTTCAGTCTCTCGGTCCCTGCTTTGATGCACCTGTACTGACCTCGCCTTCTGGATGATAGCGGGTGAACAGGCAGTGGCTTGGGTGGTTGTTGTCCTTGATGATCTTTATGGCCTTCCTGTGACATCGGTGTGTAGGTTGTCTGGAGGGCAGGTAGTTTGCCCCTGGTGATGCGTCTGCAGACCTCACTACCCTCTGGAGAGCCTTACGGTTTGGGCGGAGCAGTTGCCGTACCAGCGGTGATACAGCCCGACAGGATGCTCTCGATTGTGCATCTGTAGAAGTTTGTGAGTGCTTTTGGTGACAAGCCGAATTTCTTCAGCCTCCTGAGGTTGAAGAGCGCTGCTGCGCCTTCTCACAACGCTGTCTGTTGGGTGGACCAATTCAGTTTGTCCGTGATGTGTACACGAGGAACTTAAAACTTTCCACCTTCTCCACTACTGACCCGTCGATGTGATAGGGGGTGCTCCCTCTGCTGTTTCCTGAAGTCCACAAACATCTCCTTTGTTTGTGTGACGTTGAGTATGAGGTTATTTTCCTGACACCACACTCCGAGGCCCTCACCTCCTCCCTGTAGGCCGTTCGTCGTTGTGGTGATCAAGCCTACCACTGTAGTGTCATCCGCAACTTGATGATCGAGTTGGAGGCGTGCATGCCACGCAGTCGTGGTGAACAGGAGTACAGGAGAGGGCTCAGAACGCACCCTTGTGGCCCAGTGTTGAGGATCAGCGGGTGGAGATGTTGTTACCTACCCTCACCACCCGGGGGCGGCCCGTCAGGAAGTCCAGGACCCAGTTGCACAGGGCGGGGTCGAGACCCAGGGTCTCGAGCTTGATGACGAGTTTGGAGGTACTATGGTGTTAAATGCTGAGCTGTAATCGATGAACAGCATTCCCATGGGTATTCCTCTGTCCAGATGGGTTAGGGCAGTGTGTAGTGTGGTTGCGATTGCGTCGTGCTGTGACCTATTGGGTCGGTAAGCAAATTGGAGTGGGTCTAGGGTGTCCGGTAGGGTGGAGGTGATATGGTCCTTGACTAGTCTCTCAAAGCACTCATGATGACGGAAGTGAGTGCTACGGGCGATAGTCGTTTAGCTCAGTTACCTTAGCTTTCTTGGGAACAGAACAATGGTGGCCTCTTGAAGCATGTGGGAACAGCAGACTGGGATAAGGATTGATTGAATATGTCCGTAAACACACCAGCCAGCTGGTCCGCGCATGCTCTGAGGACGCGGCTGGGAATGCCGTCTGGCCTGCAGCCTTGCGAGGGTTAACACGTTTAAATGTTTTTACTCACCTCGGCTGCAGTGAAGGAGAGCCCGCAGTTTTGGTAGGGGGCCGTTCAGTGGCACTGTGTTGTCCTCAAAGCGGGCAAAAAAGTTGTTTAGCCTGTCTGGGAGCAAGACATCCTGGTCCTCGACGGGGCTGGTTTCTTTTTGTAATCCGTGTTGACTGTAGACCCTGCACATACCTCTTGTGTCTGAGCTGGTTGAATTTCGACTCGATTTTGTCTCTTATCTGAGACTTAGCCTGTTTGATTGCCTTGCGGAGAGAATAGCTACACTGTTTGTATGGTCATGCTTCCGGTCACCTTGCCCTGGTTAAAAGCAGTGTTCGCGCTTTCAGTTTCACGCGAATGCTGCCGTCAATCCACGGTTTCTGGTTTGGGAATGTTTTATCGTTGCTTGGTGTGGACGTACAATCGTCAATGCACTTCCTAATGAACTCGCTCACCGAATCAGCATATTCGTAATATTGTTGTTGACGCGATGCGGAACATATTCCAATCCGCGTGATCGAAGCAGTCTTGAAGCGTGGATTCAGATTGGTCGGACAGCGGTTGAACAGACCTGAGCGCGGGAGCTTGTTGTTTGAGTTTCTGTTTGTAGGCAGGAATCACACAAATGAGTCGTGTCAGCTTTTCCGAAAGGGGGGCGGGGAGGGCCTTGTAAGCGTCGCGGAAATTAGTGTAGCAATGGTCCAGTGTTTTTCCAGCCCTGGGAGCACAATCGATATGCTGATAGAATTTAGGATTTTGTTTTTAGATTAGCCTTGTTAAAAATCCCCAGCTACGATGAATGCAGCCTCAGGGTGTGTGGTTTCCAGTTTACAAAGAGTCAGATAAAGTTCGTTCAGGGCCATCGATGTGTCTGCTTGGGGGAAGTATACGGCTGTGATTATGATTGACGAGAATTCCCTTGGTAGATAATGCGGTCGACATTGATTGTGAGGAGTTTCTAGATCAGGTGACAGAACGACTTGAGTTCTTGTGTGTATTATGATGGTCATACCACTTCTCGTTAATCATAAGGCATACCCCCCGCCCTCTTCTTACCGGAAAGATGTTTGTTTCGTCGGCGCGATGCATGGAGAAACCAGCTGGCTGCACGCTCCGTTAGCGTCCCTTGAGTTAGCCATGTTTCCGTGAAGCAGAGCACGTTGCAATCCCTGATGTCTCTCTGGAATGCTACCCGTGCTCGGATTTCATCAACCTTATTGTCAAGAGACTGGACATTGGCGAGTAGTATGCTAGGAGTGGAGCGCGATGTGCCCGTCTCGAAGCCTGACCACGAGACCGCCACGTTTTCCCCTTTTTCGGCGTCGCCCAGGTCGCCGGCTGGGATCAGATCCATTGTATTGTGTGGAAGGCAAAACACTGGATCCGTTTCGGGAAGTCATATTCTGGTAGGACGATGGGAGTTGACGTTAATCGTATATTCAGTAGTTCCTCCCGACTGTATGTAATGAAACCTAAGATTACCCGCGGGTACCGATGTAAGAAATAACACGTAAAAAACAAAATACTGCATATTTCCAAGGAACGCGAAGCGAGGCTGCCATCTCTATCGCGCCGGAAGTTGAATAGGAATTTTGGGTCAGTCACAGTGGTCAGGTATTCTGTTTAGGGCCAAACAACATTCCAGTTTGCTCAGTTTTTTTTGTTTATTTTCCAATGTGTCAAGTAATTATCTTTTTGTTTTCTCATGATTTGGTTGGGTCTAATTGTGTTGCTGTCCTGGGGCTTTGATGGGTCTGTTTGTGAACAGAGCTGGCTGAGGGGACTCTTCTCCAGGTTCATATCTCTGTAGGTGAGGGCTTTGTTATGGAAGGTTTGGGAATCACTTCCTTTGAAGTGGTTGTAGAATTTAACATCTAGAATATAATTGCTCTTTTGAGGATTTTGATAACAATTGGGTAAAGCCCCAATTCTGCTCTGCTTTATTGGGTGTTCTACATTGTACATGGAAGACGTTTTTGCAGAGTTCTACATACAGAGTCTCAATTTGGTGTTTGTCCCATTTTGTGAATTCTTGCTTGGTGAGCGGACCCCAGACCCTATCCCATTTAGTGAATTCTTGCTTGGTGAGCGGACCCCAGACCCTATCCCATTTAGTGAATTCTTGGTTGGTGAGCGGACCCCAGACCCTATCCCTAACCCATTTAGTGAATTCTTGGTTGGTGAGCGGACCCCGGACCCTATCCCTAACCCATTTAGTGAATTCTTGCTTGGTGAGCGGACCCCAGACACTAACCCATTTAGTGAATTCTTGCTTGGTGAGCGGACCCCAGACCTCACAACCATAGAGGGCAATGGGTTTTATAGCTGATTCAAAAATTTGTCAATTTTTTTTTTTTGCATAAAAGCTTTGTGGAAGTTACCTGTGGCGCTGATGTTTAGGTTGAGGTATGTATAGTGTTTTGTGTGCTCTAGGGCAACGGTGTCTAGATGGAATTTGTATTTATGTTCCCGGCAACTGGACCTTTTTCGGAACACCATTATTTTGGTCTTACTGAGATTTTCTGTTAGGGCCCAGGTCTTGGTMTTGCTGTAGGCCCTCCTTGGTTGGGGACAGAAGCATCTGTTCATCAGCAAACAGTAGACATTTTACTTCAGATTCTAGTAGGGTGAGGCCAGGTGCTGCAGACTGTTCTAGTTCTGTTCTGTTCTACTGTCCTCGCCAATTCGTTGATGTATATGTTGAAGAGGTCCCGTGTGGCTCAGTTGGTAGAGCATGGCGCTTGCAACGCCAGGGTTGTGGGTTCATTCCCCACGGGGGGACCAGGATYAAAATGTATGAACTTTCCAATTTGTAAGTCGCTCTGGATAAGAGCGTCAGCTAAATGACTTAAAATGTAAATGTAAAATGTAAATGGGTTGGGCTCAAGCTGCGTACATGGATTTTATAATGTCGTATGTTTTCCCACAACACCGCTTTCCATCAATTTATATACCAGATCCTCATGCTAAATTGAGTCTGAAGCTTTTTTGAAATCAGCAAAGCATGAGAAGACTTTGCTTTTGTTTTGTTTGATTGTCAATTGGGGTGTGCAGAGTGAATACGTGGTCTGTTGTACGGTAATTTGGTAAAAAGCCAAATTGAAATATGATCAGGACATTGTTTTCACTGAGGAGTCTGCTGTTAATGATAATGCAGAGGATTTTCCCAAGGTTGCTGTTGACATATATCCCACAGTAATTATTGGGGTCATATTCCTCTTCACTTTTGTGGATTGGGGTGATCAATCCTTGGTTCCATGTATTGGGGAAGATGCTAGAGCTGAGGATAATTTTAAAGATTTGAAGAATAGCCAATTGGAACTTGTGGTCTGTGTATGTTGTCATGTCATTGAGGATCCCATCAACACCACAGGCCTTTTTGGGTTGGAGGGTTGGCATTTTGTCCTCTAGTTCATTCATTGTAATTGGAGAATCCAGTGGATTCTGGTAGTCTTTAATAGTTGACTCCAATATGTTTTATTGATCATGTGTATGTTTTTGCTGGTTGTCCTTTGAACTTCTTATGGATCAAATCCCGTTAGCGGGATCGATTTGACAACATCCGGTGAAATTGCAGAGCGCGAAATTATTATTTAATTTTTTTTTTTAACTTTCATACATTCACAAGTGCAATACACCAAATTAAAGCTTAACTTCTTGTTAATCCAGCCACCATGTCAGATTTCAAAAAGGCTTTACGGCGAAAGCAAACCATGCGATTATCTGAGGACAGCACCCCATCAAACAAACACATGACAATCATATTTCATGCGCGACACAAAACTCAGAAATAGCGATATCATTCATGCCTTACCTTTGAAGAGCTTCTTCTGTTTAAACTCCAATATGTCCCATAAACATCACAAATGGTCCTTTTGTACGATTAATTCCATCGTTATATCCCCAAAATGTCCATTTATTTGGCGCGTTTGATTCAGAAAAACACCGGTTCTAACTAGCCCAGCATGACTACAAAAGTTACCTGTAAACTTTGCCTAAACATTTCAAACAACTTTCCTAATCCAACGTTAGGTATTTTAAAACGTAAATAATCGGTACAATTTAAGATGGGATGAACTGTGTTCAATAGCGGATAAAATTGAAGTGGAGCGAGCCTCAGGTCACGCGCCCCAAACAAAACAGTCCACTTGGCTTGACACTCAGAAAGGAAATGGCTACTTCTTAATTTCTCAAAAGAAAAACACCAACCAATTTCTAAAGACAGCTGACATCTAGTGGAAGCTACAGGAACTGCAAGCATATTTCTATTAAAACGGGCTTGCCATAGAAACGTAATGGAAAACAGATTGACCTCAAATGTTTCTTTCCCTGGATGGATTGTGCTCTGYGTTTCGCCTGCCAAATCAGTTCTGTTATACTAACAGACATTATTCAAAGAGTTTTAGAAACTTCAGAGTGTTTTCTATCCAAATCTACTAATACTATGCATATCCTAGCTTCTGGTCCTGAGTAGCAGGCAGTTTACTTTGGGCACGCTTTTCATCCGGACGTCAAAATACCGCCCCCTATCCCAGAGAGGATTTATAGAGCCAATCAGATTGGAGAAGCGGTTTATCCATAGATAGATACTGTAGTTATAGAGCCAATCAGACTGTAGCTCTTCATGTTGTTTGTTTAATGGGTTCCAATTTTCCCAGAAGTGGTTAGATTCTATGGATTCTTCAATTACATTGAGCTTTCTCTCTCTCTCTCTCTCTCTCTCTCTCTCTCTCTCTCTCTCTCTCTCTCTCTCTCTCTCTCTCTATTCATGTGATGTCTCTGTGTGTGTGTCTCCTCTATTTCTGTGTCCTCTTCTCTCTGTCTCTCTCTCTCTCTCTCTCTCTGCTCTCTTCTCTCACTTCCTCTCCCTCTTCTCCTCTCTCTCTCTCTCTCTTCTCTCCTCTCGCTCCTGTGTGTCCTCTGTGTGGTGTCTTTCCCGTCTCTTTCTTCTCTCTCGCTGTGGTCATCTTTGTGTCCCTGCATCGCTTTCACCTTCGGCTCTTCTTCCCTGTTCATTTAGGTAGTTTAATACTGAACCTGTTCTTGGTTGCATGGTAACGGGCAACGGCGAGGTGGGAAATATGGCAAAAGGAGCGTAGGAGCTCTCTAATCATCTCTCTCTGTGTCTCTGTTTCTCATCGCGACTCATCGCCTATTCTCTGTCTTTTTTCTCTCCCTTTCTCATCTGTTGGGATGAGCTTGGCATTTCTTGAGAGAAGGTGCCCTAAGGCCCTTATTAGGATTCCTCTAGTCCCTGTAATGGTAGGGAAGTGTTCCTAGTCTGTATGGTAGGGAAGGTTCCTCTAGTGCTCCTGGTATGTAGAGGAAGGGTTCCTTAGTCCTGTAGGGTGGTGTATGGTAGGGAGGTTCCTCTAATTCCTGTATGTATTGGTAGGTTGTCTAGTGCGAGAGTAGGATTCCTCTAGTCCTGTAATGTATGGTAGGGAGGGTTCCTCTAATCCTGTATGGCTAGGTCGGAGGTGTTTCTCTAATCCTGTATGTGGTAGGAGGGTTCTTATCTGTGTATGGGTTAGGGAGGGTTCTCGTACTAGTCTGTAATGTAGGTAGGGGAAGTGTCCGCTAAGTCCTGTATGTAAGGTAGGGAGTTCCTACTAGCTGTTTGATAGAAGCTCCCTAGTCCTGTTGGGTAGGGAGAAGGTTCCCTCTAGTCTGTATGGTAGGGAAAGGTTCCTCTCAGTCCTGTATGGTAGGGAAGGTTTCCTCTAGAGTCCTGTATGGTATGGTAGGGGGGGTTCCTCTATCTGGTAATGGTTAGGGTAATGTTCTCTAGTCTGTATGTTATGGTAGGGAAGGTTCCTCATGTCCCTGTCTGTATGGTAGAGGGTTCCTCTATGGTCACTGTATGGTAGGGAAATGTTCATCTAGTCCTGTCTGTATGGTAGGTCCAGTTGGGGTAAGAGTGTCTCTAAAGTCTGTATGGTAGGAGGAGGAATGCGTCTCTAGTCCTCGTATGTATAGGTAGGAAGGGTTCTCTAAATTATAGTTGTGGGAGTCCTTAGTCCTGTAGAGGAATGTCCAGCCTGAAGAGTAGGATGTTCCTCTAGTCTGTACTGAGTATGAGGGAAGTTCACCTAGTCCTTGATTGGGTAGGGAAGGTCGCTCTAGTCTCGTATGGGTGGAGAGGTTCCTCTAGTCCTGTATGGTAGGGAAGGTAAGTCCTAGTCCTGTATGGTAGTTAGCAGGTTGAGGGGGTTCCTTAGTCTGTAATGGGAGGGAAGGTTCTCTATGCCTGTAATGGTAGGGAGGGTTTCTCCTAGTCCGATATGTATGGTTGTAGGTGCAAGGTTTCCTCTAATCCTGTAATGTAGTGTAGGGAAGGTTCCTCTAGTCCTGTATGTGTAGGAGTTCTTGTTATGGAGTGGAAAGTCCCTCTTGATGGTCAGAAGGCTTATACGTAGTATGGTAGGGAAGGTTCGCGCTAGTCCTGTATGGTAGGGAGGTTCCTAATGTTTGTATGGTAAGGGAAGTTCCTCTAGGTCCTGTAATGGTAAGGTGATGTTCCTCTAGTATTTGATTCCTCTCTGTATGGATAGTGAGGGAGTGATCTCCTATCCTAGTAATGTAATGAGGAAGGTTCCTCTAGATCCTGTTAATGTAGGTGGAGATCGTTCCCTAATCCTGTATGTATGGTAGGGAAGGTTCCTGCCTAATCCTGTATGTATGTAGGGAAGGTTTCACTCTAGTTCCGGTTATGGGTAGGGAATGTTTCCTCTAGTCCTGGTATGTATGGTATGCGGATGACACTACAGTGTCAGGACTTGGATTACCAACAACGACGAGACGGCTTACGGGAGGAGGTCGAGGGCCCTCGAAGTGTGGGTGTGAGGAAATTACATCACATCAACGGTCAACAAAAACAAGGGACGATGATGCTGTGAACTATCAGGAAACAGCAGAGGGAGCACCGCCCTAAATCCACATCGACGGGTCAGTAGTGGGACGAAAGGTAGAAATGTTAGTTGTCCTCGGTGTAGCTACATCACGGACAAACTGAATTGGTCCTACCCCACACAGACCAGCGGCTTTGTGAGACGCATAGGCGCGAGTAGCGCTCCGATCCTCATCAAGCATGACGAGTAGTTAGCGCTGCAACAGAAATATCCGGCTTGTTCAGCTCAAAAACGACTACACTAACAGAAGACATTCCGGTTATCTTCGACGTATTTGACACAATCCGAGGGAGCATGTCGTCGGCATAAGTCCGGACTGGTGTAGACGTTATTCCTGCGCCTGCGTACAGCAGGGGCTGTGTGTCGCCACGACCGATCAAGGCTAGCATCTCGTATAGTCATGGGTAGTCGACAGGTCTGCAGACGAATCACCGGGGGAAACTACGCTGTGTAGCTCCGTAAGAGACCACACGGTTACACAGAACCCGTATCACTGGCTTCCGTCATCAGAGAAGGGGCCCGTGTTAAGAATGAATACAGGAGATCTGCACGTTAGATAAGGACAACAAACCACCAATCCCCCAACCCCTGCCTGTTCACCTCCCGCTATCATCCAGAAGGCGAGGGTCCAGTACAGTGCATCAAGCCAGGGATCGAGAGACGAAGAACAGCTTCTAATCTCAGGCCATCAGACTGGTTTAACAGCCACCAAACTTAACCATTTTAGCGGCCGCTGTCAACTTATGAACTCAACTCCAGCCACTTTAAAAGGAAAATTGATGGAAAATTATGTAAAAATGTAACCAACTAGGCCACTTTAAACAATGCCAACTTAAATATAATCCGGCTATACCCATACACACACTACCAGTATACCCATCCCTATATCGTATAATAGCTGTAACTGTAATATCATCTACTGCAATTTGTCCATTCTTTATGTAATACATGTACGCTACTAGCACACTTTATAACCTATGTGCCACTTTCAATGGTTTGTTACATACTACAGTACTCATCTCACTCTGTATAATACGTGTACTACCTAAGTACATTCTACCTGCATCTTGCAATCCGTTTTCTGTAACACCACTCATTGCATATATCTTTATGTAACCATATTCTTTATCCCTTTTACACTATGTGTGTGTGTATAAGGTAGTAGTTTGTGGAATTGTTAGGTTAGATTATTTGTTGGTTTATACTGGCTATTGTCCGAACTAGAAGCACAAGCATTTCGCTGACACTCGCATTAACATCTGTCACCCATGTGTATGTAGACTATAAAGATCTTGATGATCTTGATTGGTAGGAGGGTGTCCTCTAGTCACCTGTATTGGTAGGATGTTCCTCTAATCCTGTAGTATGGTAGGAAGGTTCCTCTAGTCCTGTATGTATGGTAGGTAAGTGTTCCTCTAGTCCTGTATGGTAGGGAGGTTCCTCTAGTCTTCTGGGTAGGGAGGTTCCTCGTCCTGTATGGTAGGAGAAGGGTTCCTCTAATCCTGTATGGTAGGGAAGTTCCTCTAGTCCTGTATGGTAGGGAAGTTCCTCTAGTCCTGTATGTAGCGGAAGTGTTCCTCTAGTCCTGTATGTAGGTAGGAATGTTCCTCTAGTCCTGTATGGTAGGAAGGTTCCTCTAGTCCTGTATGTATGGTAGGAGTCTCCTCAGTCCTGTATGGTAGGGAAGGT
>NW_019943869.1:0-9496 GCF_002910315.2 Salvelinus sp. IW2-2015
CGATAGTACACATGTCAGAGGACTAAGATCACCCCGTTGGTATTTTTCAGGTACACAGGTACAGAGGACTTAGATTCACGGCCTTGGTATTGCAGTTACACAGTACAGAGACTAGATCACCGCACTTCGGTATTCAGTTACCCGTAACAGAGGACTAGATCACCACTGGTATTCCAAGTACACAGGACTAGACGCACTACTATCGGTATTCAAGTACACAGTACATGAGGACTAGATCACGCTTGGTATTCCAGTACAGAGGACTAGAGTCACCCTTGGTATTCAGTACACAGTTACAGAGGACTAGATCACCCTTGGTATTCAGGGTACACAGTACAGAGGACTAGATCACCCCTTGGTATTCAGTAGCACAGTCAGAGGACTAGATACCCTTGGTTTCAGTACAGTAGAGGACTAGACACCCTTGGTATTCAGTAATCAAGAGGACTAGATCACCCTTGGTATTCAGTCACACGTACAGAGGACTAGATCACCCTTGGTATTCAGTAAACAGTACAGAGGACTAGATCACCACTTGGTATTCAGTACACAGTACAGAGGACTAGATACCCTCTTGGTATTCAGTAACACAGTAAGAGGACTAGATCACCTCCTTGGTATTCAGTACAGCAGTACAGAGGACTAGATCACCTTGGTATTCAGTACAACAGTACAGAGGACTAGATCACCCTTGGTAATTAAGTAACACGTACAGAGGACTAGATCACCCCTTTGGTATTCAGATACACAGTACAGCGATAAGTACACCGCCTTGGTATTCAGTATGAAGGGACTAGATCACCCCTTGGGTATTCAGTACACAGTACAGAGGACTGGATCAACCACTTGGTATTGCAGTACAGACAGTACAGAGGACTAGATCACCGCTTGGGTAATTCAGTACACAGTACAGAGGAACTAGATCACCCTTGGTTTTCAGTACACAGTAAGAGGACTAGATCACCCCTTGGTATTCAGTAGCACAGAACAGTACAGAGGACTAGATCCCCCTTGGTATTCAGTTACAGCAGTACAGAGGACTAGACTACCCACTTGGTATTCAGTACACAGTACAGAGGACTAGATCACCCCTTGTATTCAGTACACAGTACAGAGGACTAGATCACCTTGGTATTCAGTAACAGTACAGAGGACTAGATCACCCCTTGGGTATTCAGTACACAGTACGGAGGACTAGATCACCATTGGTATCAGTACAAGTACAGAGGATCTAGATCAGCCACTGGTATTCAGTACAAGTAACAGAGACTAGATCACCCACTTGTATTCAGTACGAGAATCTCAGATCACCCTTGGTATTCAGTTAAGAGGACTAGATTCACCCTTGGTATTCGTCATGCAGTACAGAGGACTAGATCACCCTGGTATTCAGTATAGAGGACTAGATCACCACTTGGTATTCATACATCAGAGTAGGAACAGACAGTGTACTAGATAGGCCCTTGGTATTCGATACAGTGAGGACTAGATCCCACACCCTTTGGTATTCAGTACAGAAGGATAGATCAGGTTGTTGGGTGGAGCATGGTCTATGGGAGCATGGTCTGTAGGGGAGCATGGTCTGTAGGGGAGCATGGTCTGTAGGGAGCAATGTCTGTAGGGGAGCATGGTCTATAGGGGAGCATGGTCTATAGGGGAGCATTGGTCTGTAGGTAGAGCATTGTCTGTAGGGGAGCATGGTCTATAGGGGAGCATGGTCTGTAAGGGGAGCTGGTCTGGTAGGGAGGCATGGCTATAGCGGAGCATGGTCTGTAGGAGAGCATTGTCTGTAGGGGAGCATGGTCTATAGGGGAGCATGGTCTGTAGGGGAGCATGGTCTCTGTAGGGGAGCATTGGTCTATAGGGGGAGCATGGTCTGTAGGGGAGCATGGTCTGTAGGGGTGTATGGTCTGTAGGGGAGCATTGGTCTGTAGGGGAGCATGGTCTATAGGGGAGATGGTCTGTAGGAGAGCATTTGTCTGTAGGGGAGCATGGGTCTATAGGGGAGGGCATGGTCTGTAGGGGAGCATGGTCTGTAAGGGGAGCATGGTCTATAGGGGAGCATGGTCTGTAGGGGGAGCATGGCGTAGGGTATGGTCTTGTGGGGGAGCATGGTCTGTAGGGGAGTATGGTCTGTGGGGGAGCATTGGTCTGTAGGGGAGCATGGTCTGTAGGGGAGTATGGTCTGTGGGGGAGTATGGTCTGTGGGGGAGCATGGTCTTAGGGGAAGCATGGTCTGTAAGGGAGCATGGTCTATAGCGGAGATGGTCTGTAGGGAGCATTGTCTGTAGGGGAGCATGGTCTATAGGGGAGCATGGTCTGTAGGGGAGCATGTGTCTGTAGGGGGCATGGTCTATAGGGGAGCATGGTCTGTAGGGGAGCATGGTCTGTAGGGTGTATGGTCTGTAGGGGAGCATTGTCTGTAGGGGAGCATGGTCTTATAGGGAGCATGGTCTGGTAGGAGAGCATTGTCTGTAGGGGAGCATGGTCTATAGGGGAGCATGGTCTGTAGGGGACATGGTCTGTAGGGGAGCATGGTCTATAGGGGAGCATGGTCTGTAGGGGAGCATGTCTGTAGGGGAGTATGGTCTGTGGGGGAGCATGGTCTGTAGGGGGAGTATGGTCTGTGGGGGAGCATGGTCTTGTTAGGGGAGCATGGTCTGTGAGGGGAGTATGGTCTGTGGGGGAGTATGGTCTGTGGGGGAGAAATGGTCTATAGGGGAGCATGGTCTGTAGGGGAGTATGGCTGTAGGGGAGCATGTCTGTAGGGAGTGGTCGTAGGGGGCATGGTCTGTAGGGGAGCATTGTCTGTAGGGGAGTATGGTCTGTAGGGGAGCATGGTCTGTAGGGGAGCATGGTCTAATAGGGGAGCATGGTCTATAGGGGAGCATGGTCTATAGGGGAGCATGGTCTGTAGGGAGCAGTCTAGTGGGGAGGCATGGTCTATAGGGGAGCATGGTCTAATAGGGGAGCATGGTCTGTAGGGAGCATGGTCTATAGGGGAGCAATGGTCTGTAGGGGAGCATGGTCTATAGGGGAGCATGGTCTATAGGGGAGCATGGTCTGTAGGGAGCATTGGTCTATAGGGGAGCATGGTCTGTAGGGGAGGCATTGTCTTATAGGGGAGCATGGTCTGTAGGGACATGGTCTGTAGGGCATGGTCTATAGGGAGTATGGTCTGTAGGACAGGACGGCCCCAAGTCCCAGTGTCCCGTGTGTCCGTCTGGACAAACATCGGTACCTGGAAATCGGCGTTACGAGGATGGGAGCACAGTGCTTCCTTAACCTTTGAGCAAATAAGTTGTTTAATTTCAGACATTTAGCAGCGTCATCCTCGAGCCCTTTTTCAGGCACCAACTTTCCAATTGTTTACGATCTTCTGTTTTGACTGAGTGACGACAGAGTCAGAGCGGGTTGGGTCTCACTCTCTCCGATGACGCGTTGTTTGACTTTGACGACTTTGAATGAGAATTCGTGCTATCTCAGCTCAGCCAATCAGGAACCGGGTCGGCCCATCTTGGTAGGGGGGCCACTGGTTAAAAATGTACAATATGGTTATTATGACAGAGAAAATTGAGCAAAAGTCATTAAAGAAAAACAGGGCCATGGGTCGCCGGCCCTGTCATTTTTAAAAATTGTTTTATAATGATTAAAACATTTGTATTTTTGTCAATTTCGACCAGCCCCCCCAATAAAGTCTGGTTCTTCCACCATAGGCCCATAGGACCCATAATGTCCAGAGGGGAACACTGTCTGAGACATGCAGTACTGTTGTATATAACAGAGACACTGTAATTACACACTAGACATATATGCATACATTACCGTTACCCATGTCCTTCTGTCGTCTGCCTGCCTGTCTGAATATCTCCCTGTCCGTCTGTCTTCCTGTCTGCCTTTCTGTTCTGTTAGGATGCTCCTCCCTCCCTCCCTCCTCTCTCCCTCCCCTCCCTCCCCTCCCTCCTCCCTCCCTCCTCCGTCGTCGTCCGTCGTCTCCGTCCGTCCGTCCGTCCGGCTCCCCCTTTTCCACAGATATAGAGTTTGTGTCTATTCCATAACATGGGAAATCGAACATCTGAAAGCAGTCTTTTTCTCCACGTGAGAGGATCCGGACAAGAAAATCAATGATGAAATTGTCTCTAAAAACCCTAACCATTTAAGCTACAAACTAATAAATCAAATCAAATCAAAGTTATTTGTCACGTGCACTTAAAGTCTACGCTCCAGACTGAGCGTGCGTGGCCAGTTTCCCAGCTCTTCAGCACAATTTTACACAAAACAAATAACATATAAAACGCAACTCAGAAAACCCTACCAACTGGATTCTTCATCAAATCAACACAATCTGTTGGAAAAGCATTCCTCATGAAGCTGGTTGAGAGAATGCCAAGAGGGTGCAAAGCTGTCATCAAGGCAAAGGGTGGCTACTTTGAAAAATCTCAAATMTMAAATATATTTTGATTTGTTTTACACTTTTTTGGTTACTACAAGATTCCATATATGTTATTTCATTGTTGTGATGTCTTCACTATTATTCTTCAATGTAGAAAATAGTACAAATAAAGAAAAACCCTGGAATGAGTAGGTGTGTCCAAACTTTGGACTGGGTCTGTACATCCCAGATTAAACAATGGGACAAAGGGAATATAAATCGCTGATTGCATCCTTAGCAGTTTGTATGAATTTGAGTGGTTACATACAATACATGTTGACAGAATGGCTGTGAGACAGAGAGACTGTTGCTGTACTCTCAGGTAAGACCCGTGTTTCTGTATACATGTTGACAGAATGGCTGTGAGACAGAGACTGTTGCTGTACTCCAAGTTAAGACCCGTGTTCCCAGAACCCCTGAAGACTCCCAGTATTCAGTCAGGAAGCTTGAAGAAGAAGATGTGTCCCCATCCGAGTCCATCTCCCAGCATGCAACGGCCTGATCGGAAGACAACAATAATTGCATTATTTACCTTTCATCACCGTAGTTACGGCCAGTGTGTCTGTGTGCGGATGACTCAACACTATACACGTCAGCTACTACGGCGACTGAAATGACTGCAACACTCATCAAAGAGCTGCAGTTTGTTTCAGAATGGGTTGCAGGGAATACGTTAGCCCTAAATATAAAATTCAAAAAATAAAAGCATTGAATTTGGGACAAACCATTCACTAAACCCTAAACCTCAACTAAAATTCGAAATGAATAATGTGGAAATTGAGCAAGTTGAGGTGACTAAACTGCTTGGAGTACCTGGGATGTAACCTGTCATGGTAAAAACATTGATACAACAGTAGCTAAGATGGGGAGAAGTCTGTCCATAATAAAGCTCTGCTCTACTTCTAAGCACTATCAACAAGGCAGGTCCTACAGGCCCTAGTCTCTACCTTCTTAACAACACTATCAACAAGGCAGGTCCTACAGGCCCTAGTCTCTCTACCTTCTTAACAACACTATCAACAAGGCAGGTCCTACAGGCCCTAGTTTCTACTTTACAGCTATCAAAGGCAGGTCTACAGCCTAGTCTCTACCTTTTAACACACTATCAACAAGGCAGGTCCTACAGGCCCAGTTCTACCTTCTTAACACACTATACAACAAGGCAGGTCCTACAGGCCTAGTTTCTACTTCTTAACAACACTATCAACAAGGCAGGTCCTACAGGCCCTAGTTTCTACCTTCTTAACAATACTATCAACAAGGCAGGTCCTCAGGCCCTAGTTTCTACCTTCTTAACAACACTATCAACAAGGCAGTCCTACAGGCCTAGTTTCTACCTTCTTAACAACCCTATCAACACAAGGCAGGTCCTACAGGCCCTAGTCTTACCTTCTTAACAACACTATCAACAAGGGCAGGTCCTACAGACCCTAGTTTCTACCTTCTTAACAACACTATCAACAAGGCAGGTCTCTACAGGCCTAGTTTTCTACTCTTAACAACACTATCAACAAGGCAGGTCCTACAGGCCCTAGTTTCTCCTTTTAACAACACTATCAACAAGGCAGGTCCTACAGGCCCTAGTTTCTACCTTCTTAACAACACTATCAACAAGGCAGGTCCTACAGGCCCTAGTTTCTACCTTCTTAACAACACTATCAACAAGGCAGGTCCTACAGGCCCTAGTTTCTCCTTCTTAACAACACTATCAACAAGGCAGGTCCTACAGGCCCAGTTTCTACCTTCTTAACAACATATCAACAAGGCAGGTCCTACAGGCCTAGTTTCTACCTTCTTAACACACATATCAACAAGGCAGGTCCTACAGGCCCTAGTTTCTACCTTCTTAAAACACTATCAACAAGGCAGGTCCTACAGGCCCTAGTTTCTACCTTCTTAACAACACTATCAACAAGGCAGGTCCTACAGGCCCTAGTTTCTACCTTCTTAAAAACACTATCAACAAGGCAGGTCTACAGGCCCTAGTTTCTCCTTCTTAACAGCACTATCAAAACGCAGGTCCTACAGGCCCTAGTTTCTACCTTCTTAACAACACTATCAACAAGGCAGGTCCTACAGGCCCTAGTTTCTACCTTCTTAACAGCACTATCAACAAGGCAGGTCCTACAGGCCTAGTTTCTACCTTCTTAACAACACTATCAACAAGGCAGGTCCTACAGGCCCTAGTTTCTACCTTCTTAACAACTATCACAAGGCAGGTCCTACAGGCCCTAGTTTTCTACCTTCTTAACAACCTATCAACAAGGCAGGTCCTACAGGCCTAGTTTTCTACCTTCTTAACAACACTATCAACAAGGCAGGTCCTACAGCCCTAGTTTCTACCTTCTTAACAACACTATCAACAAGGCAGGTCTACAGGCCCTAGTTTCTACCTTCTTAAAACACTATCAACAAGGCAGGTCCTACAGGCCTAGTTTCTACCTTCTTAACAACACTATCAAAAAGGCGGTGCTACAGGCCTAGCTTCTACCTTCTTAACAACACTATCAACAAGGCAGTCCTACAGGCCCTAGTTTCTACTTCTTAACACACTACAACAAGGCAGGTCCTACAGGCCCTAGTTTTTCTACCTTCTTAACAACACTACAACAAGGCAGGTCCTAGGCCCTAGTTTCTACCTTCTTACAACCACACCAAGCCAGGTCCTACAGGCCCTAGTTTCTACCTTCTTAACAACATATCAACAAGGCAGGTCCTACAGGCCTAGTTTCTGCCTTCTTAACAACACTATAACAAGGCAGGTCCTACAGGCCCTAGTTTCTACCTTCTTAACAACACTATCAACAAGGCAGGTCCTACAGGCCTAGTTTCTACCTTCTTTACAGCACTGTCAACAAGGCAGGTCTTACAGGCCCTAGTTTCTACATTCTTAAAACACTATCACAAGGCAGGTCTACAGGCCCTAGTTTTGTCGCACCTGGCCTACTGTTCAGTCCTGTGGTCAGGTGCCAAAGAGGGACAAATTGCAATTGGCTCAGAACGAGGCAACGCGGCTGGCCTTTGGATGTACAGGAGAGTAGCATTAAGATAATGCAATGTCAATCTCTCATGCCTCAAAGTAGAGGAGAGATTGACTTCATCACTACTTGTATTTATGAGAGGTATTGACATGTTGAAAGCACTGAGCTGTCTGTTTAAACTACTAGCACACACCTCAGACACCCACGTATACCCCACAAGACATGCCACCAGAGGTCTCTTCACAGTCCCCAAGTCCAGAACAGACTATGGGAGGCGCACAGTACTACATAGAGCCATGACTACATGGAACTCTATTCCACATCAGGTAACTGATGCAACAGTAGAATCAGATTTAAAACAGATACAAATACACGTTATGGAACAGCGGGGACTGTGAAGAGACACACACATAGGTACAGACACATGCATACACACACATGGTGATATTGTTGTATGGTGGTGTTGAACATGTTGTGGATATGTGGTGGTGTAGGGATGTTATATGGTGCACTGTTTAATCTCTAGTTCATTCAGTACAAATATAGTTCCCTGTTCAATCTCTAGCTCATTCAGTACAAACATAGTTCCCTGTTTAATCTCTAGTTCATTCAGTACAAACATAGTTCACTGTTTAATCTCTAGCTCATTCAGTACAAACATAGTTCCCTGTTTAATCTCTAGTTCATTCAGTACAAATATAGTTCCCTGTTTAATCTCTAGCTCATTCAGTACAAACATAGTTCCCTGTTTAATCTGTTGTTTTATATGTAATGTGGTGCTTTTGTGTGTTTTGGACCCCAGGAAGAGTAGCTGTTGCCTTGGCAACAGCAAATGGGGATCCATAATACATACAAAGCCATGTCCACTGTACATTTTGCTGATGAATTCAACCCTTTTGTTAGTGTCATTGATATGGCTATTCAGTTGGTAAGCACTGACTGTACTATCTCTAGGGTCCTGTGGTGAAAGACTACTGTGCAACGTGTCGGGCAACAGCTGTCTTCCCGGGTCTGTATTCACAGTGTCTTCAGAGTAGGACTAGTGATCCAAGACACTTGTCAATGTAATCATTCGTTGTGATGTAAAAGACTAAACTGATCCTAAAATCAGTACTCCTACCGAGACGCTTTGTGAATACAGGCCCTGGTCTGTCTGCATGCTGCCCTGGTCTGTCTGCGTGCTGCCCTGGTCTGTCTACATGCTGCCCTGGTCTGTCTGCATGCTGCCCTGGTCTGTCTGCATGCTGCCCTGGTCTGTCTGCCATGCTGCCCTTGGGTCTGTCTGCATGCTGCCCGCTGGTCTTCTGCCCTGGGTTGATCTGTCGATAGCTGCCCTGGTCTGTGCTGCATCACTGCCCTGGTCTGTCTGCGTGCTGCCCTGGTCTGTCTGCATGCTGCCCTGGTCTGTCTGCAATGCTTGCCCTGGGTCTATGTGCTACATGCTGCGCCTGGTCTGTCTGCATGCTGCCCTGGTCTGTCTACATGCTGCCCTGGTCTGTCTGCATGCTGCCCTGGTCTGTCTGCGTGCTGCCCTGGTCTGTCTGCATGCTGCCTGGTCTGTCTACATGCTGCCCTGGTCTTGTCTACATGCCTGCCTGGTCTTCTGCATGCTGGCCGCTGGTGCGTCTGTCTGCGTGCTGCCCTGGTCTGTCTGCATTGCTGCCGCTGGTCTGTCTGCATGCTTGCCCTGGTCTGTTGAATGCCTGGTTGCTCATGCTGCCCTGGTCTGTCTACATGCTGCCCTGGTCTGTCTGCATCTGCCCTGGTCTGTTCTGCGTGCTGCCCTGGTCTGTCTACATGCTGCCCTGGTCTGTCTGCATGCTGCCCTGATCTGTCTGAATGCTGGCGCCTGGTGCTGTCTGCCTCTGCCCTGGTCTCTGTCTGCATGCTGCCCTGGTCTGTCTGCAGTGCTGCCTGGTCTGTCTGCTGCGTGCCCTGGTGCTGGTCGTGCATGCTGGGCCGCTGGTCTGTCTGCATGCTGCCGCTGGTCTGTCCTGCATACTGCCGGCATGGGTCTGTCTGCGTGCTGCGCTCTGGTCCTGTCTACGCATCTGCTGCCCTGGTCTGGTCTGCAATGCTGCCT